>NC_135786.1:205255000-205362500 GCF_051106095.1 Pogona vitticeps | reverse complement strand
ACAACAGAAATATAACCATTATAAGTGCTGAGACATTAAAAACATGTCTATTGATATAATTACAAGGACAAATTCCAAATGCTGCAGTCAAACAAGAGTTCTTTACAAATTTTATCAGACTATAAAACCTATATCCTGTTCAACTGTAGTTGGGGGCATGGTGAAGTGGGTGCACTATCACTAGAGAGCTCACCAGGTCAAATTTCACAGCTAACAAGCTGATATTATTTTTGCCTCAGCATACAACCATATTACAAGGTTATATGTGATATGTACTGAGATACTGCCAAAAATATTTTGAAATGCATCACATTCTCTACATAGATACTAAATATTATCATAATTATTGTTTAAAGCAACAAAAAACTTTTTGAATTGGAGTCTACCTGTATCAAACCATTGTGTCTATATGGCTGTCAAGGTGTGTATATTTAGAGTAGTCATTCTGTTCAATATTTTTAGTTGATCAACCACCATGATTGAAATACTATTATATTTAAATACATTTGTATATGTCAAAATTTAAGATTCTGAGGGAAATGTAGGCAATTTACAATTTAACACAAAAACTTGGAAAGAAGGATAAACTTGAACATTTCCCTTCTTTTTCTCTACCATTATAACTTATTTTTATTCTGCTTCTACGATGCTATGCCATTGTCTTTTCCCCTGAGAGATTCAGTACTTATATAACTTTTTATATATTTAACAAAATGGGATCTGTCCTAACTGTAGTAGGAACATGCAATGACAGAAAGAGGTAAATGCCATTAGAGATAACAATGGTCCACCTGTTCTTCATTACTGTGATATTGTACAAATGGATCTGACCCTTCAAGAATCCTTTACCTTCTACTCTCCATGATTCCCAGCAAGCAAGGGAAAAAAATCTTCATTTTCAAAATAAGGGGGGATGCAAATCAGTTCCTCAAAACAGCTCGGCCAAGATTAGAGAGATTTCATTGGACTACTGTGAGTCAAGGCTTGAAGTCGCCTGTTAATGGAAGTCTAAGGGAGTCACTCTAGGCACAACAACTTGGCAGAAAATCCCACTAAATTTTACAGCTTGTAATGGCATGTAATCATACATAGGATTTGGACATATATGTTATGTGCGTGCTAACACAGCTGCAAAACAATGCAGTGATTATTACTGAACAGAGAAAGAAATTCTAAGACTGCTGTCCCTGTTTGGAGTATCCATGTACAGTGTAAAAAAACATTTTTATAATGCAAATATGAGATATAGACAATGTTTGATGTAGTCAACTACTGAAAAGCAATGCCTATGATATATTTGCTACTACATTGTAAAAACAAAAATCTAAGGCATTGGTTGCAAAGAAAAATAAAGATGGTATAGCTGGAGAAGCTCTGTTCAAAGGATGGTAGGCTTGAAGCACTCTTTAGCACCACTATATGTATAACAGGATAAGAATGATAAACCTAGACTCAATAGACCAGATCTGTATTAGTTAATATATAGGTACTAATTGAGTGGGCATGACTAGTGCTTAAACCATCAATATCCAGGTGTTTAACATTACTGAGGATAAAGCAATTAGAAGTCTGAAGAAGGGACTATCAGATTTAACAAGGCAACCATTTAATGTTTGTTACAGATTTCTTATTTTTACATTAAATAAATATATTTTATATTCAGTATATATTTTATACTAAGTTATATTACCAAAGAAATGTAGGGGGATAATAGATCAATTATATGTGGAGAATACTTCTGCAGTAATAGTTAATGATGGGATGACAGAACAGATAGCTCTAGGCCGAGGCACTAGACAAGGCTGCCCTCTTTCTCCAGTTCTGTTTTGTTTGATTATTGAAATGCTAGCAAATGTAATAAGGAATGATGATTTAATTGAAGGTATGGATGAAAATAATAAAATAAAGATTAATTTGTTTGCTGATGATTCCCTATTGACAGTGAAAAATCCTTTGGAAAGTATAGATAGAATTAAAACTCATTTGGAAAAATTTTGAAAAATAACTGGATTATGCGTAAATTGGCAAAAATCTGAAATAATGTCGTTTAATCATAATAAATTAGAACAGGAAAGGTTTGCTGATAAATATGACTTTAAGATATGTAAATCAGTTAAATATTTAGGTATAGACTTAATAAAAGACATTCAACAAATAAAGGAACATAATTATAATAAATTAAAAGAAGAAATTAATAAGAAATTACAGGAATACAATAACTGAAAACTTTCTTGATTTGGAAGGATTGCACTGATAAAAATGAAAATTTTACCAAAAATTAATTTTTTATTCAGAATGTTACCAGTACAGTTAACAGAGAATGATTTTAAATTTTGGCATGGAGTGATTAACAAATATTTTAATGAAGGGAAGAGAGACAGACTAAATAAAAAATATTGGTATAAAACAACAACCAAAAAAGGTCTTATAGGGCAGTGGTCCCCAACCTTGGGCCTCCAGATGCTCTTGGACTACAACTGCCAGAAGCCTTCCCCATCACCTCTGCTGGCCAGGATTTCTGGGAACTGAAGTCTGAGAACATCTGGAGGCCCAAGGTTGGGGACCAGTGTTATAGGGTTACCAAATATAAACAATTATTATTTGGCTAATCAGTTAAGGTTTATTGGAGAAATTATATATAACTCAGAAAGGTTAATTTGGTGGAAAATGGAATCGTCAGAATTACAGGTAGATATTGAAAAATACCTATTTGGTATGGTCAAGAAATATAAAATAAGTTAAATTAATAACCAATTTTTAAACACAATTTTAAACATATGGTATAAATATAGAAATAACTTATGTCCATTTAGCTGTCCACTAGGATTAGTGACTGAAATGGAAAATCTTCCTGTCAATATGAAAGTGTATGTAGAATTATTTAAAGAAAAAAAGTGATTAGATTGAAAGACTGCTCATATAAAATGAGATCGAAAGATCAAATGAAACAAATCCTTCAGAATAAGAATATTTCATGGTTGAATTATATACAATTAGAAAGATGGACTAATGAATGGGTAAAGAAATATAACAAAGGTAGAGAATACACAAAGTATGAACAATTTCTATTATATGAAGATATTCAGATGACTGATTCAGTAAAGGGTACAGTGAGTAAAAATTATGGATTCCTGCTTGACTTAGAAGAAGAAGAAAGTGAGAAAGAAGGATTTAAGTTAGTATGGGAACAAGATTTTGGAAAAGAATCAATGAGAAAGAATGGAGGAAGATGTGGAAAATGAGGGTTTTAAGATTTCTGTGAGAATAAGAACAAAAATTTAAAATTGGGCTTAAGATGGTATTTAACACTGACAAAATTAAATAAAATTAATGCTAGTTATCTGAATGTCTGTTGGAAATGTGAGAAGGAAATTGGTACATACCGTATTTTTGCTCCATAAGACGCACCTGACCCATAAGACACACCTGGCTAGAGTATAAAAGGGAGGATTAAAAAAAAGACTGATGGGGGAGGAGGAGGAGGCTGGAGAAAGAAGATGCTGCTCTTTGTGGAGGTGAGTAAGTGGGGGTTGCGCCACGTGACTCTCTCAGGTGGCACGTGCCCAGCAGCCCTCCCGCCAGGTGGGGGGAGGGGGGATATGATTGACACAGCAAATATCTCCCCTTTCACCTGTGCAGAAAGGAAGCTTGCATTCCAGGCACCATCGGGGTGAAGGGGTGTGTGTGTGGAGGGGTAGGGGGGAGTCAGGCAGCAGTCGCAAAGGGAAGAGAAGGGGGACGGCTAGCCGGCTAACCCATGTGCGCATGGACACACGCTGCATAAGGGTGAAGAAAATCACGCAGCCACTGGGCCGGTAATTTTATACATTGGGTGGGTAATTTTATACATTGGCGGAGGGGATTTTATACATTGGCTTAACGAGCGTGACTTGGGAGAGAGAGGTGTTGTGGCAGCAGGGGGTGGAGTGGAAGGATGAGTCGGGGGTCACTCCATGGCGGTGATGTGTGCCTGCCTTGCTGGCCTCTCACTCTTTCCCTCCAAGGACACGCGCCTCAAGTGGCTTCGGTTGGGGTCGGGAGGGTAAAAAAAGACTGGTGGGGGGAGGAGTACAGAACCCAGCCATGTATGACAACGGCATGGGCTCTAGGGAGTCTGTTAATATCCACAAATTGCACCATTTTTACAGTATTCGCCCCATAAGACACACTTTTTTGGGGAAGTGCGTCTTATGGAGCAAAAAATACAGTACTTTCATATGTCGTGGAAATGTGAAAAAGTACAAAGATTTTGGAAACTAATCTTTAAAAAACTAAATGACATATGTGAAAACGATATAGAATTTAATCCTGAGACACCTTTGTTATCAATATTTGAGAATGTGGAATATGATAAGATGACTAAAGAATTGATTACCAATTTATTAACAGCAGCTAGATTAATAACTAAGCAATGGAAATCAAAATCTGAATTTCAAATGGATGATTGGTATAATGAAATATGGAATATAGCTATAAATGATAAGCTAGCTTGTAATTTAAAGGTTAAGAAAGGAGAGTTGAAAAAGAATAATTTTTATGATATATGGGGCTGATTTTTGGAATATGTGTTAACAAGAGGAAAAGGGAAACCTTCAAATCAAGAATGAATGCAGTTCTGGAGGACAATAATAGAAGAAGAGGAATACAGATGGAGGAAGAAGAAGATTATTGCAAGAGATCCCGACTATGGTGGTGAGGAACACAGTTAATTTGTATTTTGGTTTATGTATTTTATGTTCATGTTTATATTATAGTTAAATAAAAAATTTAAAAAAGTTATATTGCCAAGAATTAGATTGTTTCGAGTAAATTAATTTGGCCTTTATTCATAACTGTACTTAGTTTATCATTGTTTAGAATGATTGTACTTAATATAGCATCTATATAACAGTAACTAAAATCCAGTAGTAAGCCACAACTAGAGTAGACCCACTGAATCAGTGGTGATTTTGTCAGTCAAGACATATGTAAGTTCCATTGATTCAATGAGCTACTCTAGTTGTGAATAAAGACAGAGAGTTAGCTGGGAAGATTTTGGAACATTGCCCTACCCCAAATTATTTAGGCATCCCTCTGGGCAAACCCTGACTTACAAAAAATATTTAAACACCAACCAGAAAGTTGCTGCCAGAAATAACATACTTAGTAAACTGACTGGGTCAGAATAGGCCGTGCACACACAATTACATCTTTGTCCTTGTGCTACTCCACACCAGAATAGCCTAGAGTCATATGGTATATATCAACACATGCCAAACAAGCATATGCAGTTCTTCATGAATCATGTGGGATTATTACGGGAAGCCTACCTCCACTGAAAAAGTCTATTATTTGCCTGATATTGCCCACCAGAAGTCTATTGAGGGATTTAGCATATAATGAACAAAACAGCACAAACCCCATTCACTTAATGGATACCAACCCCCTAGACCAGTGGTTCTTAACCTTTGTTACTCGGATGCTTTTGAACTGCAACTCCCAGAAACCCCAGTCAGGACAGCTGGTGGTGAAGGCTTCTGGGAGTTGCAGTCCAAAACTCCTGAGTAACCCAAGGT
Organism: Pogona vitticeps; assembly: GCF_051106095.1. Taxonomy (NCBI): domain Eukaryota; kingdom Metazoa; phylum Chordata; class Lepidosauria; order Squamata; family Agamidae; genus Pogona; species Pogona vitticeps. Next base: position 205,356,945 of record NC_135786.1, on the reverse strand, counting down.
TAAGAACCAGTGCCCTAGACAATGGCTAAAATGGAGACTTTTTCTGCATACATGTTAAGCTCTAAATATTAAACCAGAAGAGGTAAGGCTAAACCTATGGACAACAAAAACAAGACATCTTTCCAAATGGATAAATGCTGAAGAGTGTCTCTCACCAGGACAAGACTCTGGCTGGACCACCTGGAAGTCTCTTAATAGACTTTGAAGTGAAGGAGGAAGTTCAAAGAATATTCAAGTAAAATGGGGCTACGGATACAGGACATGTTTTCTGTGACTATGGAGAAATTCAATCAATGCAGGATTTATGTACATGCAAATTAGGTGCCTCCACATGTACAAAAGAAGATCTAGTCAATGACCGAGATAATACTATTGAATTAGCACACTTCTGTTCAAAATTAGTCTAATTATTTTAACATTTTAATTTGTTCAAAAGGTTTGCCTATTATTTCATATATGTCCATAATTTTAAATTGTACAACTAATATGATTAAATAAATGAAAAAGTTGTGATTTACTACTGGATTTCATCCATTATTAAATTCACTTAGAAAATAATTATGGCGCCTGTAAGGGGTACAATCCTAACTAGCCAAGATGACCAAGGACTGGGTAAGCTGACAATGAGCGGAGCTGAGGCTGTGCTGAATCCACATTCCTCCAGCCTAGGACTGACCATGGCCTAACTTTGTGCCAGCATATTGATTAGGAGTCTAGGCTGAGAGGTATTTTGATCTGATGTAACTCTGCCTCCTTCCAAATTAATCTACATAGGTGAAGGAGGAATTCAATTGGCAATAATTCTGGAGTCATTCATAGCAGCATGCTGTATATGAATTAAAATCTTCAGTAGCCAGATACATTTTATTGCAACAAGATTTTTGTCTTATTTAGTTCAATATCGTTTCCACAGACCTTCTTCTTCTGATGATTATGTAATAACAAGAAGTACTCTGCTTTGATCAGAGTTAAGCACACCCACTTTTCTGTTATCCTAAATTTGTAGTACAGTACTGTAGCTGAAAGGAATGAAGATTTTATTCGCCTCCAGTTAATCCAAGTTTATTGGCTTACCACTAGATTACTCCAATAAACAGGAGACTCACATTTACAGATTCACAACATCCTATACTTGATTTACTGTACTATTCTAATTCCTAGCGTCTCAGTACCTTGATCCTTGATCCTGTGGTCTTCTTTGCTTCACTGTATTTTATTCATTTCAAGCTGCCTTTGCAAAAAGATTTGACCATCTTTTGTGAATCTTCCAGTATGTATCTCAATTCAACCAAAAATAATATGTGGACATATATTGGAACATCCACAGGGCATGTTAGGGATGCAGTTCTGTCCATATCTACCAGAGGGTAAATCTCACTAAACTTCATGGGACTTCATTATGTTCATATGTACAGAACTTCATTATGAATTTGCTAAGTAATTAAAAAGTGAATATACTGCAATATAACGTTGGTCTAGTTTGTTGGGAAAAAATCTAAAATTAATAAACGTATGGTGATACAAGAGCACACTTCATTAGATACATGTACTAAGAGCATCTGTTACCATCTTAAGCATTTGGAGAATAAAACTTCTCTGTGCAAATGAAAACATCTAATTATGAAAATATTTATGCAAATATTAATTGCATGTGAAGAGCACACTCACAAATGATTTGAAAAAGTGGATGTCTATTTGATCATAATTTTAAAGATTAAATATCAAGAAGACAATACATTAAAAATCAGAAATTGCATCTATCATGCTTTGAATACAGGGCAGGATAAACCTCTGGGAGCAGGCAGCAAGAATTTTATTGTGAAACATTTTACATGGCTAAAAACTACAGTAGTTAAAGGATCACAGCCAGGATCAGTTCAGAAAGTGGGACTGGAAATAGGTTCTAATTAAACATCTTTTTGCATCAAACACAGATGTGTATTGCTGCCCATAGCAAAACAAGAAGATGTTAAAAGTGGGTTAATGAGATATGAAGCATATCAGTACTGAGTGTGTACTAAAGAACTTTTGAGAATAGTACTTTTCACTAATGAAAGATTAATATAATCCGCTCTTTTACTTCTGCTATTCCATTAAGAGCCATTAAGAACATATATTTTCTGGGCAAGAAAGATAGAATGGGAGGGGACTATTTTGTTGAGATTTTGATATGAAAATGTATTAAACATTTATTTTGTATAGTTAAATGTAAAATGGCTGATTTTACCTGAGTCACTTCACTGATTGTATTTAGGTGTGGGTATCAAGGAGTTAGACTTCATGTTGTACAGCTGTGTACATGACGAAACTTTGTGTAAAAGAAAATGAAGTAATGTATTTTCTGATTGCTCACAGAACTGTATATAAGTCATGTGTAAAATGACCATCTTTATCTGCTGTAAGTCAGATCACTTTTTCCTATGTTGTGTGTTGCTTCATGTCATGTTATGCTGCCAGAGGAATGTCTATTCTCCATGTATATATGTAAATAGACTAAGCTGTTGGCTTTACTCAGTGTCATAAGTATCTTTGCTAACCAATATCTCCTGACTCTGCTTATGTTAGGAGAATACATGTTATAATCAACATTCTCAACATATTTAGAATATGGAAGAATGAACCCTCTGAAGATATATTTCTACTTTGTGTTTATACTGAGAAATTAGCTGGATCATGCGACACTGCTGCATCTCAGTCTTAATTGATGCTGCATAGATTATGCAGATGCATTAATGACTTGAAGATCTGGTAACTCAGTAGGTTGGTCCATGTCATCAGAAATAGTGCACAAGCATATGCTTGGCCTGCATATGGCACTCAACATCTGCATCAGGCATCTGATGAATATATTATGTCATTTTCAGATCGCCAGCAGTGTTATCTGACTAAATGACTATAGGCAAATTTTGTTCTTAACTTAAAAGCAGAGCAGTTATAGACTATGGCCCCATTTTTGACACAACAGCAGATGTGGTGCGTATGCTGCTGCACACACAGAGGCACAGTACTGACTGGCTTTGGAGTGCAGAAAGTTCTGACAAAGCCAGATTGCTATTCAGTGAGGAAAAAACAGAAAATATAGGAATTCCATCAGGGTATTGCCAGAAGAAATATCAACAACCTCAGATAGGCAGATGAAACCACTCTGGTGGCAGAAAGTCAGGAGGAATTGAAGAACCTATTAATGAGGGTGAAAGAGGAGAGTGCAAAAAATGTTCTGAAACTCAACATAAAAAAAACTAAGATCATGGACACTGGTCCCATCACCTCCTGGCAAATAGAAGGGGAAGGTACGGAGGCAGTGACAGATTTTACTTTCTTGGGCTCCATGATCACTGCACAGCAGCCAGGAAATTAAAAGATGCCTGCTTCTTGGGAGGAAAGTGATGACAAACCTAGACAGCATCATAAGAAGCAGAGACATCACCTTGCTGACAAAGGTCCGCATAGACAAAGATATGGTTTTTCCACTAGTGATGTATGGAACTGAGAGCTGGACCATAAAGAAGGCTGACCGCCAAAGAAGTGATGCTTTTGAATTGTGGTGCTGGAGAAGACTTTTGAGAGTCCCCTGGACTGCAAGGAGATCAAACCTATCAATTCTGAAGGAAATCAACCCTGAGTGCTCACTGGAAGGACAGATCCTGAAGCTGAGACTTCAATACTTTGGCCATCTCATGAGAAGACAAGGCTCCCTGGAAAAGCCCCTGATGTTGGGAAAGTGTGAAAGCAAGAGGAGATGGGGATGACAGAATACGAGATGGTTGGACAGTGTCATCAAACATGAATTTGACTGAACTCCAGCAGGCAGTGGAAGACAGGAGGGCCTGGAATGCTCTGGGCCATGGGGTCATGAAGTGTCAGACACGACTTAACAACTAAACAACAACAATCATTTAATCCTCACCTGTTCAATGGCAGATCAGTCTACAGAGTAAAATTTCTCACAGTGATACCAAACATTGTAGGAGGAAAGAGAGAGCATTCAACTGTCATTTAACCTGATAGTCATTAGTGCTGTGGAAAGCTTTACTCAAGAGGATCGTCACAGTCCACTGTGTGGGTAGCACAGCTGAAGCCATAGACTCACACAAGTATGTTAAATACCCATTTCTAAATTGTATATTGTTTTTCCCTGTGACTGGCCTGACAGCTTCTAGGCCATAAGATACAACTACGTAACTCTTCTTACTAGCTTGGAGGCTTCTGTTTGTGTTTAAATGAATATGATGTGATCTAGTGTCTTTGTCTGTAAACTCAGCACAACTATTGGTGTTTCTCAGGAGGACTGAGATCAGGAATGAAATGCAGTCATTAATTATTTAAATTGTATTGATGTTACTTTATACCTAAAATTTTCCAATATTCAGAACCCCACAGATTTCAGTGAGAATTATTTTTAAGACTGCAGCCATGAAGATTACAGAAAATCTATCAAGGCTGCAGTCCTATACACATCTGGAAGTAAGTCCCACTAAACTAAGAAACGAGGTTTACTTCATAGTAGATGCATGTAGGGTTGCACTATAGAATGTAGTCATTCATGGTAATGGTAACTGCATAAACACTGGCCAAAATTCTGTTGTATATTTAGATGTGCTCAGGTGGAATTGGGGAAGATGATGTAGTGAATTCTGTCTAACTGATGAGAGGTGCGGGGCACATGGCAAGCATGTGTCAGGTGCAGGATGAGGCATGAGGTCAGACACTTGGCTGACAATGTGACTGGCACTATATCAATTTTCCATAGGAACACCTTCAATTTTTCTTGCACATATGTAAACATCCAATATGAATCTGGCCAGTATAAATAGGGATATCATTTTATATTTACATAAAATGTCTTACTTGAATGACATGTTACATTTCATTTTTTTCTTAATTGGAACATAAATTATCAAAAACATTTCAATTAATCTAGATTTAACAAACAGCGGTTGAAACCCAAAGTTTCCCCACACCAGCAGAAGCATTCTGTGGGTGGACGTCCAGCACAAAGGGAAGAAGTGGGAAGGGGAACATCTGATCTTTACCAATTCTCTCTCCTTCTGTGGTTTCCACCACTGAGGCTCTCTGAAGCAATTTTCAGAAGTTATAAATAACAGGTAGAAGAGGGTGAATTAGTGAAGACTGTCTTTCTCCCTATTCTCCCAGAAGAAATGTTCCACTGGAACAGAAATTTTGCAGAATTCCACACATTAAAGGCAATGCCTTGATCCAAGCCATTTTCTTTTCTAATACATAGCTACAGAATTAACAGAATAAAGAAATTCTGGCACCTGAAATATCAAATACCTCTTATCTCAACAACAGTAAAAATGTTTTCCTCTTCTTATTTACTTACTATTTGAACTTTGAGGAAATCCAGTTAAGGAAGATGGACCATTCATTCCAGGCAGAAGAACTGGAGGAAGGCCAGGAAGTCCTGGATAAGCTGCTGGCAAACTGATTCCGTGAAGTGGGCTGTTGTCCATCATGCCTGGCTGCTGTACTGTCAAGCCTAGAACATCCGTAGCCTTCTTTATACGATCCAATTCTTGCTGTGCCATCAACTGTCTAACAGTTGTAGGAGCTAAATAGTCTTTTTCCCGGTCCAGCTGACTTCCCACAGTTTCTCGCACTTTTGTAATATGTTGTTTGGAAAATATATGGTCTCTGATGGACAAACGTGCAGAGTATTTCACCCCACATAGAGAACACTCTGGTCTTGATCCATCAGTTGAGTTCTGATTGATCATGAATGGCTTCCCTATGTTAATTTTGAATTTCTTTTCCTTTGCTCGAGCATTCTGAAACCAAACCTGAACCACGCGTTTGGGCAGTCCAATCTCATTTCCCAGCATTTCACATTCTTGCATGGTTGGAGTCCGATAGTCACTAAAGCAAGCCTTCAAGACTTTAAGCTGCAGGTTACTCATTTGAGTCCGAAATCGTTTGTGACCTGGCCTATCACTACTTTTAGATTTAAAGGGATTGCTTGCTCCAAATGGATTAGGTGAACTTGGATCAGCTATACTTGATGTTTCACTCCGATCAGCATTGTCATCGGGATCATCAGTAATGTAAACACTTTGGTCATGTTCGCCGTCTTTATCACTGAAATGCATTGACGGGCTAGTCAGGGAGAAGAGAAACTTATCCTCGTTGTTCTCCATATTAGGCATGTTTGTGTTTTTTGGCAAGTTGTCATTTAGAACATTTTTTGGCTCTTTAGGAGATGATGTGGATTTCATATCTCCTGAACTACCAGTCATATTTTCCATTTCATTATTTCCTTCATCTGTTGTGGCATCACTAATTGCTGTATTAATTGATGAAGTCTCATCAAAGTCAGTTTTATTTTGATCATACCCACCATCAACTGGAGTGGCATTTAGATTCTCAATGTCTTCACTGCATTCTGCTTTGAAAGAAGAAGGGCTTAAAAGATGCTTTGGTGACATTTCTGCAGTTTTACTAATAGGAGTTGAAACAGTAGAAGCTAATTCATTTTCACTTGACAAATCAATCTTTGTTAATGACAATGATGGATAATCAAAAAACATGTATTTTTGTGGACTCTCTTCTCCCTCTTCATTGGCTATCAAAGGACTTGGTGGCAAACTATAACCTGCTTGTTTTCCTTCATTCCAATGCCGACTACGAATATGACTTTCTAAAGCAGACTTTGCTTTAAACAGTGCTCTGCAAAACGGACATCTTTTATGAGACTGGGCTGGACCAACTGCACGGAATTGGCCTTTTCTTTCTCGAGCTCTTGTGTTCTGAAACCAAACTTGTACAACTCTTTTTTTGAGACCCACTTCACGTGCAATGTGATCAAGCATTTTTCTGGTAGGATTAGAATCTAAAAGGTATTTTTCATAGAGAATTTCCAATTGCTCTGGAGTAATTGTAGTTCTCAGTCGTTTATCTCTATGCTGGTCTTCACCACTGTTTCCTCCTTCTTTTTCACTACAGTTGTTATCTTCTTTGTCATCCAATTTTCGCTTAAGTGAGCCAGGAATTGCAGCAGTGTGATGAGCTGTGTGAGCCGAGCCAACCTGTGGTGCCATCTGAGTTAAAGAACTGTTTAATAATTGTCCAGTCATCAAAGGGCTATTAGGATCAAATATCATATAGGGCATATCCATCGGCCTTTCTAAAAACTGAGAATGAAGGAATTGATTTTGGGCTGCTAAGAAATGCATGTGCTGATGTTCTTGCCAAAGTTCTAGAGTTGGAAAGGCAACTGTACACTGATCACATTGGTACTGTAATAACTGAGGAGGTAGACTATTCTGAAGAGACTGCATCGAAATGGTTAGAGGACTGGAAGGAATAGGTGTAGTCTGTGATGCAGAAGGTGGCCTGCCTCCTATTTGGGATTGTTTAAGTTGCTGTGTTTGAGAAGATGGGGGCTGTGGCTCAGAGGAGCTTGTTGTTGCAGACTGAACTGACTTGCTACCCTGGGAAGAAGTCTCTACTTGCTTGGGGATGGTATCATTTTGCTTTGGCTTTTCTGTTGAATCAGGTTTAGGAGAGTTTTTCTCAGGTTCAGGTTTAGGTGATGGCATTATAGGTGTACTGGAACCAGACCCAGAACTCGCTGTTGCGGTTACAGCTGTACTTTTGGATGAGTCAGATGGACCAGAAAGTGTACAATTCTTGTAAAGTATTTGGTCTGTGGCATCCATTGAATCTTCTGTTTGGCTTTCATCTTGCGCATCATCATCTTCATCTTTATAGCACAATTTTTTCTGATGTGTAATCAAGTCAAAAATTCTAGGAAAAACTATGCTGCACTTTTTACATTGATACTGCATGTTGCTTGTCCGAATATACCTCTCATTTGTTAATTCCCTCTTCTCATTATCTTTAGTTTCAGCTTGATTCTCATAACTTTTGCGAGCCTTTTGTCGTGCGTTTTGGAACCACACAACAATAACCCGAGTAGGAAGGTTAAGTACAGTTGAAAGTTGTTCAATTTCATCATCTTTTGGATAAGCGTTTGTATCAAAAAAATCTTGCAAGACTCTAAGCTGGTAATCAGTAAATCTAGTTCTAGACGATCGCTTGCTGAAAGCTGACTCAGATTTGTAATGTTCTAAAGAACTTGGTTGTGGCTCAATTCTTATATCCTCCAAAACTGTGATCGGAGGATTGCTAAAATTGTATGGAGAATCCTTATTCCTTTGTCGTTCTTTAAACAAGGTGTTTCGAAACCAGTGTTTGATAACTTTTTGGGAAAGCCCAGATTTCTCTGCCATTTCTTGAATCTGTTCTTCACTTGGAGAATTATTAATATCAAAATATGCCCGCAAGATTTTTAACTGGTCATCAGTGATTCTGGTACGGGGTCGCTTGAACTGAGAATGCCGTAGGAAATTTGCATCTAACCCTAGCTGCTGCTGACAGAGCTGAGTAAGATCTGCAGACAAAGCATCCATTGGTGGTAGTTGAAGAGCAAGCTGAGGAGGCAGTGATGGGTGTTGTACTGGCTGCATCATAATTGGAGGGAAAAGTGGAAGATCTAAGGAAACTGGCAGTTGCACTGGTGGTGGTGCTGAAGGTGGTGGTGGTGGTGGTGGAGGAGGAGGAGGTGGCGGTGGAGGTGGCGGTGTTGGTGGTGGAGCTTGCAGAGGAGTAGGAGTCATGCTTTGGATTTTTCCAGAGCTGGATGAAGAAGGTTGTGAAGGAGTTGCAGGCTGAGGTAGAGGAGGTGGAGGTGGTGGCGGTTCTGGAGAAGATGGGGAAATAGGATAAAGCTTGTCATAAGCCTCCCTGTATTGACAGGCAAACTTTTCTAGTGCACCATGTGGAAAGAACTGACCATGAACATGTTCTTGATGGCTCTTTAATATAAGAATATTGGAAAATAATTTACTACAAGCTGCACATTCCAATTTGTCTGTATTTTCACAATCACCAGTTTTGCTTTTTTTCTGTACCTTCTGCCTATTCTCATTGTACTGAATAACCAACTCAAAGCCAAAGTTTTCTAACAAGGCTTTTGCTGCATTTCCTCTTGCCCCAGAAGCAATTCTAGGTGGTGGAATGATAGATTCTGAGGACTTCTGCTTCTTCATATCTTTGTTTTCTTTGAGTCCTTCATTATCAGTTGTAAATTCTTGCTTTGGTTTTTCTTGTTTTTCAGAAGTCTCTTCTGATTCTTTATATGGTGGTGTTTCTTTCATCAGTTGGCACTCTGCACTTCCAACACTAGTCTGCTCTGTTTTAACCAACTTAGTTTGCTGCTGCTGTGACTTTTGTGGTTGAATTTGAGGAGGTGTAGGTTGATACTGTTGTGCTTGTTGCTGTAGTATTTGTAGCTGAGTTTGACCAACATGGTGTTGAGTTTGCATCTGCTGTTTCAGGTCTTCCAACAGTGAGCCTGCCATACCTGCCATTCCAGGCATACCAAATGCAGCAGAACCAGGTAAACCCAGATCAGGACTTAAACTGAATTCTGTTCCAGGAATATAGAAAGGAAAAAGAAACTGTGGCTGTTGAAATTGTAGCAGTGTCTCTGGTGTCATAGGAAAATGAGGCAAAAATGCTGGGTTTAGGAACTGTGGTTGAAAGAAAGCTGCTTGCTGTTGCAATTCATGCTGAATTTGCATTTGTAGTTGTGCTGGTGATTGGGGAGGGTGATGTGTAGGTTGAGCAGAAACTAATTCAGAAGCTTGCTTTTTATTTAATTCTTTGGCATCTACAAGTGTTTCCTTGTTGTTAATTGCTGGTAAACTTATAGGCTCTCCCATCCCTTGGCTGGGGCTATTAACATTCCCTGCTGTACTATTTCCACTCAGCGCATTAGTGTTTGGTTCTAATTTTGCAGCCCTTGCCTTAGTCTGATGAAGCACAGATCTCATATGGATTTCCAGCGTAGAACTTTGGCTATAAGAAACATTACAAATGCTGCATTTGTAGGGTTTATTGTCAGTGCTGCTGTTAGCTTCTTGAGGGACAGGACTGGATGCTTCCTGTAACACCTTTTTAAGTTTATGTAAATGAGACACCGAGTTATAATGAACCAAAAGAATGTTCTTTTGAGTGAAAGATTCTTTACACACTGTACACTTATATGGGCGAGAAGGATCTAGAAATTTTTCCATAGTAAAATTTGGCCCTTTTCTAAAAGGTAAGGTCCGCTTTGGTTCTGAGCCCATTTCATCTGGAATGGAACTACTGTCACTTCCTACAGGACTTGCTTTACCTTCCTGGTCCATCTCATAATCTCTTTCTATATCTTGCTCTAGTGCATGCTCATCTTGTGCCATACTTTCACTTTCTGTCCAGAGATCGCCATTTACAGGTAAAGATGCACACAACTGCTGAATTTCAGCTTCACTGAGTTCTGGGTGGCCTGCTTCCAAATGTTTCTTTAAAGCCTGGAATGTACGGAAGCTACGTTGGCAAAGGCTACACATGGTAGCAGCCCGAATAGCGTGATACTGGGAATGTATTTGAAGCTTCTGCATAGTCTTAAAAGCCAAGCTACAATGGTTGCAACGATATTTATAGACATGGCGATCAGAAACAGAAAGCTGCTGCCTCTTCTGCTGCTCATTCAACTGATCTGGCAGTGATTCAATGATCTTTATATCTTTACTGCTGTTTTTGTTCCATTCTGGCATTTCAGTAGATTCCTTGAGTGGTTTCTGTTCTTCTGTTTTTATTTCCGTTCCAGTTTTCAATTCTTCAAGCCCAGGAGTACTCTTCTCATCTGGAGGACTTTCACCTGATTTTTTTTAAAGAAGAAAGAAATGATATTTAGATACTGTTGCTTTTTTGCTCATTTTTAAGAATTCATCTCGTGCAATATCAGGGAGTTTAAATGTTTCTAGACAATGAATTGAGTCACAGGATTAAATCCAATAATATCATTCCATTTATGGAACTGTTTCCATTGGGGAATTAGAAGGGGTATGACTCCCTGAGGCTGATTTACGGGCAGTGAAGATTGTTGTTGAGAGGTGTTGGGGGGGGGATTTTATCATGCTACTAGCACAACAATGGATTTAATCCATACATCAGCTGAAGTTTAGGGAAGCCTACTATATGGGACATCTACAGTCATAAATGCACCCACTGTTTGGAGAAGTGATTTTCTGGGTTGTTTTGAACCTACTTTTTAGTTTTCTTCACTAGAAGAATGATTTGTTCCACACATAAAGCAATAGAGAAATCCAAGATTTTGTAATTTTAAGAATTAGAGTCCTGAGTTTGAGTTTTTCCTTCAACCATCTCTTCTGGAAAGCTGTTAGCTTGAAGAAAATCACTGTTTGGTATTTTATTGGTGTGCAATCAGGTTCTAGGAATATTTGTGGCTGAAGATACAATGGAAGGGAGGGAAGAAGCACTTCTACCACTGCACTGAGATCACCAGCAAAGGACATTGGTTTACCATACAATCTCTGCTGGACAGAGAATGATGCCATACGGAGCCTCAAAAACAATCCCAACATTATCATTAAAGAAGCAGATAACCACAGACTCAATTGCCAAATACCAAATTGAATTACCTTATAGAAGGCTTATCTAGAAATATGCATGACCAAATCCTGGCTAATATACCACAAGAACCTCAACCAGCCACCTTCTACCTACTTAAAAAATACACAAACCAGGCAACCATGGTAAACCCATTGTATCAAGCATAAATGCCACACTGTTGGGATGTGTGGATACTTGGACTCCATCCTCTAACTATATGCTATCAATGCACTGGCTACCTATAGAGACACTTCAGACTTTCTGAAGAAAATACAGTCCACTCACAGTCTTCCGAACAACATCATTCTAGACATAATGGCTGCAGAAACCCTTCATAGCAAGCTCTTACACAAGGAAGGACTACAGGTTGCAAGGAATATTATTTGAAATGAGGACATGGCCCATGATCCTTTATGACTTTGTGTTTACACACAAATACTTCACCTTTGACAACAATATCAATTTCCATATTAATGGAATTTCCATGGTTACTTGTATGGTACCACAATATGCAAATATACTTATGACAAATATACTTATGACAGAGGGTCATGCTTTATCTCACTCAGGATTGATTTCATGGCACTGAAATCATAGAATCATAGAAAACTGAAGTTGGAAGGGGCCTACAAGGCCATCAGGTCACTACTCATTGTCTGAAATCTATTAGTAAGTTGCAACTAAAATAGGTCCAATGAATTATTGTAATTTACAGAGGAGCTGAGTCACCAAATCACACTGATTCAACAGGCCTACTCTTAAATGCAATTCACTACTAGAGTTATAATAATAACAATGATCTGAGAACTGCAGAACTGGAAGGGACCCTATGGATCATCAGGTCTAGCTCCTGTCAAGCAGGCATAGTGGGAAACTGAACTCCTAACCACTGTGTTGGGTTTTATAAGCAAGTCTGGGAGTGGCAGGTGGGTTATCTTGACTTTAGCAGCAACGTGGGGAGAGGTGCTGGTGGTTTTTAAAATTTATTTTTTATTCATTTTCCATTGGGTCAGGGAAGATCATAAGGAAGGGAATTTGAACAAGGTACTGGGGTAAATAAAAAAATACAGAATATAGTAGAGAACAATATGTATCATTATTACTTTTCTCAATATGTTTTCTTACTAAGCTTACTTCACACTAATCTTGTCAATTTTTTCTAAGCCTTTAAGATCTACAGTTACATCTTATGTCTTATTTCTTATAATCTTAAGTCATTCATGTTCTCATCTCTCATCCAATTATAAAAAGGTTCCCATTTTTTTCTAGCCTCAACAATTTCTATGTCTTTTAATACTTCAGTTAAAATACCCATTTCTGCTGCTTCAAAAAATTTTCTATTAACTTCTAGATTGTTGAAGTCTCCTCTTTTCCCCCCAGTATTTGGCATATAAAATTCTTGCTGCTTGGGAGAGGCGCTGGTGATTAATTGCACCCAGGCATGGGGGTAACTTGGAGAATGTTATGGGTGGGTTGAGTATGTAAGATTGTTGACATTTGTTGCTTGCTATCACTGATTGCTACAATTATTATAGCTGTCTGGACAGCTCAGTGGTTTAGTTATCTGACTGCAGAACCAAAGGTTGAGTATTTAATTCCCCACTGTACCTCCTAGGAGAAGAGCCAGACTGTGTGGCCTTGGGCAAACTGTACAGTTGTCCCAGAAGAAAGGAATGATAAACCACTTCTGAGTAAGTCTCTACCTAGAAAGGGTTGACATAAGTCAGAGTTGACTTGATGGCACATAATTATGAGCTGGCTGGAAAGCTCAGTGAGTTAGAAGCCAGAGGCTGAGACTGCAGTTCACATTGTATTGGTTTTTGCATAAGATCTGAATGACCTGCCGCAGCTAATTTTGCCTGATTCATGAGGTGCCAAGGCATATGTCAGTTGTGTGCCTGGTCGTTTTATTTTATTTATTTTATTTATTTGTTTAAACTTAGAACCTGCTCATTTAGTGGACAAGCCACTACTCTGGACAGATTCCAGAAAACAACAAAAATGTACAGTGTTTTTTAGAAAATGAACATATAAAAACAAAACCCCTTTGATAAACCATAGTCCAGCATAAACTTACTATAAAAGTAATATTACAAAGGGGTGAGGTTTGTAAATGTCTGGGTAAAAAGTCAAGTTTTCACTTGCTTATGGAAGCTCAGGAGGGTGGGGGCCAATCACACCTCCACAGATAGGGAGTTCCAGAGTGGGGCGGCTACCATGGAGAAGGCCTGGCTTCTGGTTGATGACATCCGGGATTCTCTTGCAGTGTCCTTCTGCAGCATCGAGGATTGGGAAGTGCGGGTGGGATGGGACTATGACTTGAGGGAGAGGAGAGGTTCTCTGACAGGTCCTAAATTGTAAAGGGCTTTATAGATTAACATCAGTACCCTGAATTTGGTCGGGAAGCATGCTGGCAGCCAGTGCAAGAGGGCAAGGACAGGTGAAATATGGTCAGTGATCAACCTGGTTGCCACATTCTGCACTTGCTACAGCTTCCAAACCGCTTTCAAGGGAAGCCCCACCTAGAGAGCATTGCAATAGTCTATCCTTGAGATTACTAACACGTGAACCAGTGTTATTAGGGACTTCCTGTCGAGAAGGGGGGGAGATGTGCAATCTGCCCCAGATGGAAAAAGACAGACTTGGCCATGGCCAAGATCTCTTTCTCCATTTAAAGAGCTGAGTCCAGAAGCACACTCAGGATATGGGATGGATCATTCAGGGGAGTGCAGCCCCCATCAAGATCAGGCAACAACTCCCCATAACCAATCATGATGCCCTCCCAACAGCAGGATATCCATCTTGTTAGGATTCAACTTCAGAATATTTGCCCTTGTCCAGTCCATAACTGCGGCCACACAATGCTGTAGGGTCAGTATAGCTTCTCCTGCTGAAGAGGAAAATGAGAGATAGAGTTCTGTGTCCTCAGTGTACTGATGACAACACACTCAAAATCTCTGAATGACCTCCCCCAGCAGCCTCATATAGATGCTAAACAGGAAAGGGAAGAAGATCAATCCGTGTGGGATACTTCATTGTAGTATACACAGGGGAGAAACAGCTTCTCCAAGCTGAACTCTCTGGCACTGGCCACCAGTAAAGGAATGAAGCCAGTATAATGCTAGGCCTCCAATCCCAACAACCACCAGGAGGATATTGTGGTCGATGATATCAAAGGTACTTCAGAGATCCAGGAGGACCAACAAGGTCACATTCCTCAAGTCAGTCTCCCATAACAGGTCATGTAGCAAGACAACCAGAACTGTCTCAGTCCCATGACATGGTCTGAACTTCGACTGCAAATGGATCCAGAATACTGGTATCCTCCAACACCTGCAGATGGTTGGCCACCAACCTCTTAATCAGTTTCCCCACAAATGGTATGTTAGCAACTGGATGATAGTTGTTTAGGTCATTGGTTGATGGTTTTTTTCAGAAAGGGACAGATTGTGGTCTCCTTCAAGATGGAAGGTAAATATCCCTCCTGTTAGGAGGAATTCATGATGTGAGTGGCCCATTCAACTGTCACTGCCTTGGCTGATTTTAAGAGCCAGGAGAGGGATGGGTCTGATCGGGAGGTGGTGGCCTTCGAGTGTGCAAGTGCCTTGTCCAAGTCATGAGGTGACACAGACTGAAATTTATCCAATATAACCAGACCAGACGGTGCACTAGACATCTCAATATGACTTATTGTACTAACACAGTCATGGTACCTAAGGATGGCCTCTATCTTGGTGCAAAAATGGGCAGTGTACCACTCACAAGTATTAACATCTGGTTGCTCAACTGTGCAACCAGGATGCCTCTGGGGCGTCATCAATTAACTGTAGCAAGTTTTACAAACCTGACATGAAGAACAATAGGATTCTGGGCTGGGTATTTAACAGCTCAATAGCAGGGTGAAATTCAGCAAGTTATATCTTTTCTGATCAATAAATTATGTAGAAAGTTTCATGTGTTGATAGCCTGTCAGACATTGCATTACTGGTATGAAACCCATGATATAAAAAACGGTTTCCTGTGTCTGCCCTATATTTATAACAGTGAAGAGGTCTAAACAGCAATAAAAGATCATCTGCCTTAGTCACAATCTTCCACCCTGAAGTGATACATATGGTATTTCAATTAATGTAACTTACAGCTATACTTATATCCTTATACTGTATACAACTATATGTAAATGTATGCAATTTTAAACTCTTTTTCTAGTATGTGGGCAGAGGGCTTAGTCCATACGCAGTCATGATTTCTTCAAGATGACCACCTCTTACAATGTAAGAATAAAAAAACAATCTAGATCTCCTACAGTTAATGCTAGTTATAAATATATTCTTAAATACATTTCTTCATTATATTAGATAGAGAAAACTGTTCCATGTTGACACTAACGTCAAAGGCTGAAGACTGGACTATCCAAAGGACAGCATTTACTCAACAGGTCTGATCAAGTCATGACCTTCAAGAAAGGTCTTTCTGTGCCAGCATCACAAGAGAGAGCTTTCTTGGTAGATGGATCACATGTTCACACTCCCTTTTTCAAAGTGAGGCTAGGCTTGCCCTCTCTCTGTTATCCTTTCCGGAGCTGGTGGATTTCATCTCGGCAGCAGCATCGAGACTCCTTTTCCTGGGAGACTTCAATGTTCATGCCGAGATTGGGGCCATAGGTCCAGCTCTTGAGTTCTTGGAAACCAGGGCTTCCTTGAATATGTTCCAATTTGTTAATGGCCCCCCACACTCTAGACCTGGTGTTCTCAACTGGACAAGAGGAGAGTGATCTGAAGGTGACTGATTTGGTATTGGTCCCCTTGTCATGGTCGCAGACTACCGCCCCCACAGGCTATTGGATCCTGTTGTTTTCCAAGATGCAATGGGGGGGGGGGATACTGACTGATCTAGTTGGCACTCCTGTCAAAGCTCTAGTAGATGAATGGTATGCTGTTGCCCCCTGGGCAGCTGACATGATCACTCCTAAACACTCCCTCCATTACTGAGCCCATCCAGCTGCTTGGCATATCCAGCAGCTACAGGCATTGAAGGAAAATAGGAGGCTAGAGAGCATCTGGAGACGGGTGCTGATGGTACCCAATTTTAAAGCTGCAAAAATAAAACCTAACATTTATTTAGCTAAAGTGAAGGCTACAAGAAGATCTTACTTCGCCTCCCAGATAAGCAAAGCCCAAGACCATCAAGCTGAACTTTTTTGCATTTTATCTGATTTATCTGGGGTTGGTCACAGTGACAGACATCCCAGTAGTATCTCCTGTGACCAATTTGTGACCTTCTTCAAACACAAAGTGGAGGCCATCTGCCGGGACCTGGATCTCTCCTCTTTTATCAGTAGATCGAGCCGAGACATCCACTGCACTGTCTTGCCTGGTGAGCCACATACAGTTACAGCCTGTGACATCAGTTGAAGTTCACAGAGTGCTTGATTGTTGCAGGGCAACCACTTCTTCTCTAGACCTTTGTCTGTCCTGGCTCTTGAAAGCAGCCAAACCTTTAATAACAGAGTGGGCAATGGCTATTATCAATGGGTCTCTCCTAAATGGCAGGGTCCCCCTTGCCCTCAAGAAGACACTCATTAAAACAATCCATAAAAAGCCCAATTTGGCAGCGGATTATATTAATAACAACCGACCCATTGGCAATGTCCCTTTTATTAGCAAGTTAGTGGAGAGAGTGGTTGCCTACCAACTTGAGGCACTTCTGGAGGAAACCAACGTGCTTGATCCATTCCACTCCAGGTTCGTCATGGCACAGAGATGGCACTGGTCGCCCTTCTGAGGGAGGCCGACAATGGCAAAATGTCCTTGTTGGTCCTCCTCGACCTGTCAGTGGCCTTTGATACTGTTGAACATGGTATTCTCCTGGGGAGGATCTCTGGGTTGGGGATTAGAGATCAGGTCTCAGCCTGGCTCCAGTCTTTCCTGGAGGACTGTCCTCAGAAAGTACAGCTTAGGGAGATGTTGTCCGCTCCGTGGACTCTCAATTTTGGAATCCTGCCAGGGTTAATTATCTCCCCAATGCTATTTAATATCTTTATGAGGCTGCTGGGAGAGGTCATTAGGAGTTTTGGGGTTTCGTGCCACCAGTATGCAGATGACACCCCAGCTCTATCTCTCCTTCCAGCCCTCTGCAGAGTATGCTGCCCGATCCCCTGAGTGCTGCCTGGACAATGTGTTGGGGTGAATGAGGGATAATAGACTGAGGCTTAACCCAGGCAAGATGGAAATTCTGCGGTTGGGTTCCCCTAGTGTTTGCAGTCTGGGTGCTTCCCTCTCCTTTGGGGGTGCTACTCTTTCTGTGAAGGATAAGGTCTGCAGCTTGAGCATTCTCCTGGACCCAGAGGTGTCAATGGAATCTCAGATAGCATCTGTGATCTGTTCTGTCTATTTCCATCTAAGTGGATTGCCCAGTTGTGTCCCTACCTTGACACCAAGTCCCTCACTACACTGGTTCATGCACTGGTAGTCTCAAGATTAGACTATTAGACTCTCCACATGGGGCTGCCCTTGGGGCTGTTACAGAGACTCCATCAGGTTCAGAACTCAGCAGCTAGATTGCTGAGTGGGGTAAGGACACATTAATATATTTTCCCCCACCATGGCCACCCTGCACTGGTTACCTGTTTGTATCTGTGCCAGCATTAAGGTGATGGTATGAACCTATAAGGCCCTAAACAGTTTAGGACCTCAATATCTGGCAGAACACCTCCTTCCGATAAGATCTGCCCATCCTGTAAGATCTTCCCAGGCCGAGTGACTGACCCCAAGAGAAGCCCGAAAAATGATGACCAGAAATCAGGCCTTCTTGGCAACCGCTCCGCAACTATGGAACAGTCTCCCACTCAAAATTTGACTGGCCCCTTCACTGGGAATCTTCAAAAATAATTAAAAACTTGGTTATTTAGGCAGGCCTTCCCAGATTTTAAAACAATAATGTTTTTAATAACTAACATTCAATCCTCTGCCAAATCTTTATTATGTTATTTTTAATATAATTTGTTTTAGTAGCTCTTATATTTTGTTGGTTGTTATTATTTCTGTCTTTTATGTTATTGTCTTATTAATGTTTTGTAAACTGCCCAGAGTGGCCTTGGCAGCCAGATGGACAGTATAAAAGTCAAATCAAATCAAATCAAATCAAATCAAATCAAATCAAATCAATCAATCAATCAATCAATCAATCAATCCTTCTACCAGGAGACAAAAATATTTTTATTCATGCAGGCCTTTTGCCACTTATTGACAGATCAGGAGCAGGTTTTTGTTTTGTTTTAAAATGAATTTTATACTCTGTTAATTAAGTGTTTATTTTATTTATTTTAGACAATAGATTTAAATACTGGTCAAAAGCCTGCTACTATCTTAAGTAAGCTGCATTTAGAGAAGGCCCATTTGAATCCATTGAACTTACATAGGAGTTGACTTACTGCATCCCTACTGATTTAGTGGGTATACTCTAGTGTGATTTACTATGCTAAGCAACAGAATTTTAGCCATTGTGTTAAAACTGCATTTTGTTTATTTTTTAAGTTATATCTGGTTTTTCAATCATTTTTTAAGCTAACTAGGGAATTGATTCTTTGACGTATCGACACTTGAAGTAAATTAAAGTTTTTTGGTTACTCCTACAAAGGTGATTTATGCCAGTTTTTTAAAAAAAACTATATAGATGTTCCCTTAGAATGGAATGAGTTATTACGTAATAACCTACATGGATACTCAGGCTGGGGGCCTGTTGTTAATAACAATCTCTCTCTTTTTTTAAAAAAGTTGATCTTTATATGGCACCATCAATGCACAAAAGGGAGATATCAGTATACTGGAGCAAATTCTAAGTGCTGCAGAAGTAGAATAAAGGTTTTCTTTTTTGGAGGTGGAACCTCCCTGAACATAATGGTGAGAACAGTGTGTGTTTAATCAAAATGGAATAATGAATTGTTTATTTGTTTATTAAACTTATACCCTGCCCACCTACTCTGGGCAGCTACAATGATGATGATGATGATGATGATGATGATGATGATAAACGTAGGTACACAAAAGAAAAGATTAAAAACAATAAACAAAAGGAAAATCAGAAAACTCACCCCAAGACTCCATTATCTAACAGACTTTGCATAACTGGCTTAGTGACAATTTTTTGGGGAGGGGGAGAGAACCGAAATCAAACTAAACTAAAACAAAGAGAAGGGGTGACTTGAATGGATTAAAAAAATAAGAAGGGGGGAGGAGAGGAGGCTGGGTGAGGGAAAGAAGAAGAATGCCCATGAAAACCTAAAGCCTGGAACAAAAGTACTTCATGCTGCAACATTTCTCACAGATCCCATTGGTATTCATGAATCTCAGTGTGACCAAAAAGCAGGCTTTTTGTGACTCCGCATTATTTTTCTTTCTTTTCTTTTTAGTTTTTCCTTGGTGCACACAGTGCACCCACTCCATTTTCAGCAAAAGGCATCAACATTTCAGTATTGTAGGTCTGGCCTTTTACTGCCATACCTGAGTATTTCCCAGATCCCTCAGCTGTCAGACTTGCAGAGGCATCACAGTCAGATTTCTCTGAAGCTGCTGCTGGCAGTAGCATACTATTAGGTATCATCATATCTGGTACAGGAACCTTTAAAAAAAGACATGATACTACTCATGAGAAGAATTGCAAGGCTTATCAAAAATAATCACATAAAGCCAAGTGGAAACAAACAACAGCTTGATCACTCTTGGAATTAAACTCAGAGGTGTAGAGCAGGAAATTATTTAGATGCAAGATCACTAATCAAAAAGTCCCCAGCAAGAGAGACAGAGAATTATTGCAAGTTCTCATTTCCCTTTACCTGTCATGAGCACTTTAAATGGCTTGTGAGTCAGGCAATACCAAGTTATTACTTCTGTTGTCTCTAATAAAATCCAGTCTTACACATGACTAAGTCAATACAATAGACATGTCCTGAAACTGGTAAAGATTTTCTACTTTCTTCAAACCAGTTATTTTAATTATTTTAGTGATTACGATTGTTTGTGAACCTCTGACATTACATTTGTAGATTTTATGGCCTAGGTATGTGATTCTAAGTGTATTTTTACATGACATTTCAAACTATGTTTTAGCTTATCTTATAATTAATAATGATAATAAAAAAAAAACTGAAGAGCTAAGGCTTTTTCCAATTATATATGAGCCAGCGTTTTAAACACAGTTAGATGGGAGTGCCAGTCCTGCCCCCTCCATCAGTGCGTTGCTTACAATTTCAGCACTGTGTCTAAAGAGGTAGCTGTTCATATGCAGGCTCTACATGCAAGCAAGAACCCTGGAAAATATGGGGTTTTCATCACATGTAGCACCTACACATGAGCAGCTACACTTTCCTTTTCAGACTTGCCAATGCAATGATAACCAAAACAACAATGGAGTGCAACACTAAAACTACATTATGAACGCTGCAATATATATTGCTTGGATTTCATTAATCAGACATTCTAGACATTGATTGTATACTCTGAGAATGTGGGTTTTATACATGATATAAAGTAGCAGCCCTGAGAATATTAGTCTTGTGAATGTAAACTGATGTACTTTTCTTCTACCATATTACATTTAGTTTCTTATTCATGTTTACCTGTTGTTCTTTCAAAATACTGTACATAACACAACTAAGAAAAACAGAATACAGGTCAAGTTATGATAGCATCTCTATTGTGAGTTTCATAATATATTTTATGGAAATATTTAAATGATTTTGGGTATTCTTCTCTTCTTTATTAGCAATTGTTCACCTCATAAAATTAGCAATAAACACTCTATAGAGTTTTTAATAGAACATAATTTACAATAACTGAGATGAATAATTCTCTATGGGAGAAGATAGTCTTAGATCTATTTAGAATGTGTGCAGAGGCACACAGGTGACCGCCTTGATCTTCAAAGCCTGACTTTAATGAGAGCTTCAGACTCTTGTGTCTTTCAAAATTAGGGTTAAGTGAACAGGCCAAAAGAATGAAGAAAGTTATTAGTATAACTAAGAAGAGATCTCAGGGGCCTAAGTTTCAAGTCTCTACTTCTAGCTACTAGGCTAGAATATATTTAGCATCATTTATAGGCCATAGGTATGTCAAATGCATATGCAGCATTTTAAGCACTTACTGTCATAAGCAGTTTCTCCACACAGTCAGGTGAGACACTGTGCAAATGGGTCAAATGCAATTGGAGATGCATTTTGTTGCTCAAGACATCTTGGCAAAGAGGACAGCAGATAACAGGCTGCATAGAGTGCTGTGACAGGACATGCATCTGGATGCGATTTGGGTCTCTGCTATTGTAGTTACAATAAGGACACTGGTAAAACTGAAAAATATCCAACAGAAATTCAGCCTGTTAAAAAAGCATTTACAGCACAGGCCTATGCATATTTACTCAAAAACAAACCTGAAGGAGTCCAACTGGACTTGTTCTCAGCTAAATGGGTATAGGATACAGTCTTAATGACCTGAAAAACAACCTATTCATACAGTAATATTTTTTCTGGTCTCAAAAACATAATACCATGTTTTCCCAAAAACAAGACAGGGTCTTATATTAATTTTTGCTCCAAAAATGCATTAGGGCTTATTTTCAGGGGATAATTTATTTTACAGTGATATCATCTTCTGGTTGCTGCACAATGGTGGAAGGCAGGGTTTCACTTAACTGGGATTTATTTTTGGGATAGGGCTTATATTTCGAGCATCCTGAAAATCATACTAGGGCTTATTTTCAGGTTAGGTCTTATATTCGGGGAAACAGGGTATGGTGATGCCCATTCTGTTTGTCTCAATTTCTTAGTAAATCCATCCCACTAGCTTCCAAACACATATTTAATATGGGGAAACAACTTTTTAAAAAGTGGGGTCCAGGTTAGGAAAGGTTAGGTCATCAATCACAATTCTTTGGCAGCAATGATTGTTTCATTGGTTACATAAATTAATTCTTTTGGCTTCTTCACAACATGCTTTATGCTGCTTTACTTATGACAGCAATGGCAAACCTATGGCACATGTGCCACAACTGGCACGCAGAGCCCTCCCTGTGGGAACACGAGCCATAGGTTGTCGGATTGCTACTCTCCCTCCCCAGCAGCCAAACCTGAGGAGGCAGCTCCAGCCACGGTGCTGGCACCCCGACAGGTGGTGGGTTATGGCATCTATTCTGCATCTTGCTGTGTTTTAAGTAGCTGGACAGGAATCATTTTAAAAGGAAGAAGACACCTCAGGATCAGCCAAATATCTGTTAATGCCACCTAGAGACTTTAGGTATTCTCACTAAAAGACTGAAAACCTGTTGCCTTAAATTATGCTACAAAGGTTTGGTAAAATAAAATTATCTAGCTTAATGGTTCCCAACCTTGGGTGCCCAGGTATTCTTGGACTAAAACTCTCAGAAGCCTTCACTACTAGCTGCGCTGGCTAGGATTCCTGGCAGTTGTAGTCCAAGAACACCTGGAGACCAAAAGTTGTGACTCACTAATCTACGTGATGGTGATTTTTGGAACTGAATACATCCCTCCTCCATTCTGTGAGCCAACAGCTTCCCTGCAATGAAAGAGATCCCAAAGAATCCTCAAAAGGTTTTGGGGTAATCAGAAAATTTTAATTTCTTTAAAACAATGTGGCTGGTGACATTATCAGCCTTATGCAACTTAAGTTAAAGCAACAGGATTTCGGCTAAAGTTTGAGTTTGTAGTTTCCAAAGTCCCCTGCTATTCTGTGATATATGTTCTCAGTTTCATTTTGTGGACTTTCTTCAATACTGTTTAGTCCCCAAGCAACAATCTAAATAGAAAATGTTCTCGTACTTTGTTATGACATAACAATTTGGTTTTTATAGTAACTATATTCTTGTCCCCTTTTACTTCAAATGTTAAAAGAGGTTTGTAGCTATTCAGTGCTGGCAGGAATAGCAAAGCACAAGAGGAATCAACATAAGAAATAATTTTTCCAGAAGTATCTAGGAAATGGGCAAAGTCATAAAGCAGCACAATTCTAACAGTATTGTTTACCTGGTCATGACTAAACTTATTTTCCTCAGAAAGTTTGGGCTTTTTGGATGCACCATCTTCTTCTTTTGCTGGAAGTAGTGGTTGTTCCCCTGCTGCAATATTTACTTTGGGTTCCTTCTCTGGTGTGCTTATTCCTGCTTTTAAGACAATATACAAGAGGATTTTAAAAATAGTTAACATTTTTGCTAGGGCTTAGTCAGAAATTACTCCTATGGATCTCTCATTGTAATTTTAAGTATTGCAGGGCTACTTATTAAAGTGAAACTATTTTTTGAAATGGAATAGGTACAAAGGTGACAGCAGTCTTATCTTTGAAGCAGTGCAAACTCTATAAGTACTGTACATTAAAATGCATTATTTTCTCTTGTTTAGATAACCCTTATGTTGCCCTAAAGAGTAATCAATAACTAGCTCTCTCTAGTATCTCCATCCGAAATGTTATACCATATTAAATTAAATTAAATTGTTATCCTCTTTATTTTTCAAAATGATTATTTAAAAAGAAATAATTATTTATTTTACTAAAATATCTAAGCAGCAGAATTATACTGGGCAAGCAAGTTCTTCTTAGTTACAATATTTTAATCACCTAGAATAAAGTTTAGATTGTATCCCAATCTAACCATGACTGGAGAAGACCCTATGAAATAATCAGTATCTAAATAAGTCACAACTAATTTTAAACTAACAGATTTTAGTGGGCTAAGCATGATTGAGGCTGGATGCATCCCATGAAAAAAGAGAAAACAGGATTTTCAAAGAAATTTTTAATTGTATACAAAGATTAGTCCTATTTGTTGCACTATTAAACTTCAAATGTACTGTAAGCAATACTTAGATGAAACAACAGTAATATTTTCTACAGATAATATGTATTAATAATATGTATTGAATATTCAGGCTGAGCTAACTGCATAATATGGCCAGGCCTGCATACATCAGACAAAAGAGTACAATCCTAATTTCCCAGTCCATAGGAAAATTCTTACCAGCATCAATTTCCTAGATAATCTCTTCTGCTAGGCTGGATATTACAACAGCATTGGGTAGGCATGTCACATACATCTCATGACAAACACAAAACCTCATTTACCAGCCATTCCAATCTCATCATAGCGTGGCATCATCTGACCTTTTTTCTGCTGTTTATTATGAGTATTTCTAATTTTAACTTTCAATTTTCACCGTCTTCCAGTCAATTTGCAACTAAATTATTTTCAGGGTGAGGACACTATCACTGGACAACTGGGTGCAAATACATCTTGAAATGCAATGAAGCTAAACCATTGATTGCTATCAGACTCAATGTAAATATATTGTTCAGGGATAATCTGACTGAATGCTGTGCATGAAAATTTATCTTGATTTTTAAAATCCACACTGAACTCAAATAAATGAACAAATTGTAACTCTTTGTCTAATAACCTGGTTTAAATTTTAAAATAAGACCATGACAGTTACTTAAACAAACAAACAATCATAGTAAAAAATATCAGCAACGTCATGCACTAGAGAGAAGATAAAAACAAGTACTTGTAACTCTTTATCATTATGCATTTTATATTTATAAAACTATCTTAAATATGAGTAGAAATCATTTGAAGCAAATACAAAATCCTGTATAAACATAAACAATTCTGAAGAACCTGAAGATATATATTGTAGTACTTTTGCATTTTATAACAAATGGGTTACAATTTACTGCTGCGTATGTTGCAGGGTATTTGATTCCTACTTTTTAAAAAAAACAGTGAATTTCTTACTGATCAATATTTATAGAATTGATTGTATTTAAGCACAACTGTAATTTTAAGGAATTTTAATAGTAATAATACCAGATTTTCAGAAAAAATTTTTTTCATGCTATTTAATGTTCCAGTCATTTCAACAGGCCAAACGGAAAAAAATCAAACCAAACCAAACTAACCAACAAATAAGTAGGTCTATTCAAGCTCTATCTGTGAACTTGTAGAGTTTTGGGAATCAAGTATCTGTTTGGTGATTTGCTGACATCTCATTATTTTTGAACATAATTGACCACAGTTTTATTGAATAAGGCTTATTTCACAGGCTGATTAGAAAATAGGGGAACTCTTTGTGACTTTTGCTTTATTTTTGTGGCCACCAATATAAAAATCACTGCATTTTAGTGCACAGCTAAAAATATGCTCATTTTAGGAAAAGGAAGTCAATTTTGCCAGATCTTTTAAGCATTTTTGCAACTCTTAGAAGCCTAGGTCCTTTCTGTTCTCCACATGTTCTCCAAAGCGGCTTAAAACAATATGAGTAAGTCCTCACCACCATTTTATTAGGCACAATCCAAAGAAACAAAACAAAACAAAGCAAAACAAATATGAAAACATGTAGCACCTTAAAGACTATTATATTTTAATATGAGCTTTCGTGGACATGTGCACTTTGTCACATTAAAATATAATACTGTACACGTTTTTGTATTTTGTTTTGTTTCTTTGGATTTTGCCTGATACGCTTGCACAGACTAATACAGCTACCTCTTCTATAACTACAAGAATTATTGGTGTGAGCACAATTATTTCTGGCAGGATAAGGAAAAGGTATTTTGTGGGGGGTGCTTGTCTCACACTTGGTGGCCCTTGTATTTCACCAGAATTTCTGCTTTGGAAGCAAAATGTAGAAAAATGCAGCACAAATATTTCAGAAAAGTTATTTCCAAAAATAGCTTGACTATCTAAATGCAGTCCTTCTCAGTAAGCATCCCTGAAGACAATGGATTGTCTGAAACAAAAGCTATGTTATTTATTTGCTCTCATTTGCACCTACTGAGAGTCACTGTTGATAACACTTACTGTAATTGGTCATTGAAATAATTTTGAAAGAGGATACAGTACAGCATTTTTGGAAATCTTTCACCACTAAACACTTCCCTATACCTATATGAAACAGAGGACTTTGTTTTGGATTTTCAAAATTATTGGTATAAGCAAATTCATCATTTTATCATACTCAATGTATCACTGTCCTTAAAACATCACACACTACCTGTGAAAGACACTTTTTATTATATCTAACATTCCTATTTCATATCTGGATAAGGATGCACATTGACTTATTTATAGTACAGTATTGCTGCTGTGTTTTATAGCATAAATGTATAAGCTCATATTTAAATATGGTAAGCCATTAATATACAATAAAATAAAAATATGGGAATACAGCATTCTGATTTTTCATCATCCTGCAAATGAAGTTTGTACAAGTTTTATTTACAACATTCTCTGTTAGAAGTAAATTGCTGTTAAAATAAAAATGCTGCTTCCTGTTTCCTGATTTTGATTTTTTTAAAGTGTAGTTTTACATGGCCCGCAGTAACCAGTCTTACAGTTATTCTTGCATTTTGTGCTTTGTAATGGTCTCATCACTAGATGTAATAAAGTAATTGAACTGAACTGTCTTGCAAATTCTGAAACCTTCCAAAATTCTGAGTAGAAATATTATGCCCACATCTACACTTTTTATTGTTAAAGGAAATCCTTAATAGTTGAAAAACACAAATGTAACAAAAACAAAGACTTACTAATTGTACTAGAGAGGGCCATACAAGACTATTTTCTTGGCTAATACTCATTGCTACCTCCTAGGTATGTAATATTTGACAATTTGTTTCCTTTTACATAGTTAAATTAGAAGAGCTCACACTTTCTTTCTTTCTTTCTTTCTTTCTTTCTTTCTTTCTTTCTTTCCTGTCTACTAAAAGACTGTGTTCAAGACAACTTACTAAATTTTTAAATAAATAAAAACAGATAAAATGATATTTAGTTAAACGTGTGAAATCATGTACTCCTACTCTGACATAAAACCACTAAAATCAAGCAAATACAAAAAAACATTAAAATCAACAAGGACACAGCTTAAAACAACATAGCATGGCAAGTTGTACATCATATGCCAATCTAAAAAGATGTGTTTTACTCCCTTCTTAAAATCAGTCAGAATGGAAACAGATAGCAACTTGGAAGTGAGCATGTCCTATAGTCTTGAAGCCACACAGGAGAAGCCCATCTCCTGTATACTTTTAGGCAAGCCTCTGAAACTTGTGGTATTTTTAAAGAGGGCCTCTCCATAAGATCTTAATGTATGGACAAGTTCATGATTTACAACTGCATAGAACTTCCTGTGATGAATGGGCCATCAGTGAATATTTAATCACGATACATGCATAAGGAGGATTCTATTCATGTCCTTTTCTGATATGTGTATCAGCTGAACAAACATATTTGGCCAGATACTTCTTGCAAAGGCCTTTGATTTGGTTAGCAGGGGTGGCCTTTTTAAAATATTTCCGAGATTGGATGTCCACCTTGACTCCTTAACATCATCAGGTCCTGAAGGGCACTGTAGTTTTTGATGGCTCAATATCAGATCCCTTTGACATCTGAAGCAGAGTGAAACAGGACGGTGTCCTTGTGCCAACCCTTTGTGAGATCTTTTTTGCTGTCATGCTGAAGCACACTTTTGGAACTGCAACAGAAGATGCCCATCTTCGGACTAGATCAGATGGAAAGCTCTTTAATCAGATTGATAGCGAACACCAAAGTCCAGCTGAAATGCATGTGGGACTTCCTCTTCGCCGATGATGCAGCTGTTATTGCCCATTCTGCTGAAGAGCTCCAACAACTTATGAATCGTTTTAGCAAGGTCTGCCAAGATTTTGGACTAACAATCAGCGTGAAGAAAACACAAGTTATGAGCCAGGGCGTGGACTAACCTTCCTCTATTGCCATTTCTACACAAGAATTGGAGGTTGTTCATGATTTCATGTACCTTGGCTCAACAATCTCTGACACTCTGTCTCTAGATGACGAGCTGGATAAACGCATTGGCAAAGCAGCTACCACATTCTCTAGACTCACAAAGAGAATATGGCTTCATAAGAAGCTGACGGCATATACCAAGATCCAGGTCTATACAGCCTGTTTTCTGAGTACATTCTTGTACTGCAGTGAGTCCTGGACCCTTTGTGCATGGCAGGAAAGGAAGTTGAACACGTTCCATATGTGTTTTCTCCAACACATTTTTGGTATCACCTGGCAGGACTGAGTTCCAAATAGAACAGTCCTAGAACGAGCCGGAATTGTTAGCATGTATACATTACTGAAACAGTGACATCTACGTTGGCTTGGGCATGTTGTGAGAATGGCTGGTGGTCAGATTCCAAAAGATCTGTATGGAGAATTAGTGCAGGGAAATCGCCCCAGAGGGAGACCACAGCTGCGATACAAAGATATCTGCAAGTAGGATCTGAAGGCCTTAGGAATGGACCTGAACAGATGGGAAACGTTGACTTCTGAGCGTTAAGCCTGAAGGCAGGTGGTGCATCATGGCCTCTCCAAATTTGAAGAGACACTTGTTCAGCAGGCCGAGACAAAGAGGCAGTCCTGAAGCCAGCAAAATCAGACAGCTGGACAGGGGACAGATAGTATTTGTCTTTAGTGTGGAAGGGATTGTCACTCTCAAATTGGTCTTCTCAGCCACACTAGATGCTGTTCCAAGACCTCTATTCACAGCATGTTATCATAGTCTCTCAAGACTGAAGGATGTCTACACACATCTTGCATTTCAAAATATGATACAGAAACTGAATCTAAGAGTATCAAGATGAACTTTGCCAGCTCTCGGGTTCATGTCACAGTTCAGCACCTTGGCAAGTGCCTGATAAATGACAACCAGAATACTCCACATGCAAGATAATTAAGATCAGTACTTACACTGTTAAAAAAATGAGAGGTCTCAATACCTGAGTCCTAGAAATCACACATACTGCCAAAAATACCATTTGCCCAAATCCCAGATTTGTCTACTCAATAGTATAATTAGATTTTTGTAAATTATTAGTTGATTCTAATATTCAAGATATAGTCCTGGCAATGGACTTTCCCAAACAAAAGGTGATTCCTGCCCAATTTTATTCTTAAGGCTGCAATCCTTTATCTACTTAGGAAACTTGTGATGCAGTGGTTAAACTGCAGTGCTGCAGCCAAAACTCTGCTGACGATGTACGTTCAGGTAGCTGGCTCAAGGTTCATTCAGCCTTCCATTCTTTCAAGGTTGGTAAATTGATTACCCAGCTTGCTGGTGGGGCAGTGTGTAATCTGCATAATTAAACTGTAAGCTGCCCAGAGAGTGTTTGAAGTACAGTTGGGCAGTACATAAGCAGTTGAGTAAAAAACAACAAACCACCTCCAAAAAAACACCATATGTTCCCAAGTCTGTGCAGTATAACATGAAAAAACTTGATACAATGGACTGACCATGAAACAATCTCAATTCAAATATTATGACCAGTTTATGGTCCATATCACATGGGATTGTAATATATGCTCTTATATTTTCATCCCTGGTGCAGTTTTAGGCACTTTTTTCTTAACATAGAGTATTTATTATCAGCAGTTCTCAGTTTCTGCACTACAGTTGAAGAATACAAAGCTTTTAAGTCCAAAGCAACAATTATTGTTAAATAAACATTTGATGATTCAAACCTGAGTGCTTATTAAAAAACAAGCCTTTTATTCTAGTGCATTTTCTGAGCAAAAATGCACATCAAATACATGTCTTACTATTTAGAGAAAGTACAAGTACACCTGAATTATAGGGAAATATGACAACCATCTGCCTTATAATTTTGAAATCCTAAAAAGCAATTTTTATAAATACATTTGTGTTCATAAAGGGTGATATCCAGGCAAATATGTTGATTAATGAAATAAAGTACTGATAAAATATAAACAGATACATTTTTTCATTTTTATAAATCAGGGTATTTGATAGTGAAGGAGTTCTCATATAGATGATGTTATTCAAACTGAAATTAGTTATAAAGTTATAAAAGCTTGTAGTGTATACTCTTCTAAATAGACTAGAATTAAAGAATATTTCTATTGCAGCAATTAAGGTGGATTTCCATTGCTCCTGTTTACTGCTTTATTAAAAAAAATTGTTCCCCTTAGCCATGTCAGAAACATATTACATTTTCTATGCAAATGTATTAATCTGGATAAATACCACATTAATTTTTACACTATGTTGTGTTGTAATTTGGATTACAATTAATCTAAAGTGGCACTAGATTTAAATGAAAATATAAATGAGGCTTTAGGAGCCTCTTTTCTGAATGAATATTCAACAAACATAGCATGCTTATTGGCAAGTCTCCTTTTGAAAGTCTCAAGCTGAGATAAGGAAGGCAATGCAGAACAACAGCTTACACAAGTGTTTGGGCACTAAACATTAATTCATCCTTTTCCTAATAGATTATATTCTAAAGAAGGGTTATAGCACTTTTCTATCTAACTCGTTAAAACTGTGATTAACTTATTGGTTTTCCTGGGACTTCCCTGGCAAGACTTTCTACACTTAATTCAGGAGAAGAAAGTTCAAATTAACATTCAATTATACATAAGCAGTTATGCAGTCATTAGCCATAGTCATCAGCTGTGCTAAGAATGAAGTCTATGGAATGAATGTTTTACACAAAGAAATAATTTTGAGAATTCTATCAAAGGCTTCAAAAGGTCAAGTATGGAAATGTGAAATAAGAACCATTTCCCAAAGCTTGTTATAAAAGCAACAGAGCAAAATTTGCCTTTAGCAACATTTGGTTTTGTAACTTTTCCATTACTGGATCCTCAATGAAACCATAATAAGCCCAAGTGCTACCTCTTTCAGTACCTCTTACATATGCCACCTTCCAAGGAATGGACAGGTATAGTTTAAAAGAAGCCTAGAGAACAAATGCTGCCCCAAACAGCTCTTCTTCAGCATCTTGGGTTCATAATCAAAATAACCTCAGTGCAACTGAGGTTTCTGAGTAGTAATAAATATTGACCTCAACACATTGACAGACAAGAGCAAACTGTGCTTTATTTCGTAAACATGAATAAATCTTGTGTAAAGGCAAAGACCTTTATCTTCAGGCAGGCTTTTTCTTCATGATTGGTGGTCTGAGAGGGATTTTTAAATGGATTGTTGTGCTCTGTTGTCTTTAAATGTGATTTAATATTGATTTGATTTACCATTTCAATATAATACTTTTATTTTTTTTTTAATATTTGTATACTTACTGATTTTAGCTTTTAAATACTGTTTGTTGCTGTTGTTTTGATTTAAATGATGTAAGCCACCATGGGTTGTTTTGAGAAGAACGGCAGGATAAAAATATTTTAAAGAAATAAATATTAAAAATGAAATACGTTTATACATTTCTCATATATTTTAAACAATATTTTGGAATATTTCTCCAAATGTTGGTCAATTCAGATTTAAATAAACTTTAATGTAAAATGGTATTTTCTGTATAACTAAATGTTTTTATGGTGAATACAAGCTCCGTTATATGCTGCTGTCGCTGGGATACAAGGAAAAGATATATGACTACCTGAAACTAATAGGCTTCAGCCTGTTTCAACACTTCTTCTGCTTCAATGAATCCAGCATAATGTAACTAGGAATAGCGTGCAACAAAAGTAGCCAATGTAATATTCATTGTGACCATAGATTTCCATCTCATACATAAAAAGCATGGATGAAGTCACATAGTTGCCAAATCAAACACAGAAAAAGTCTTGTGTACCCTTGCCAGATGCTAGCCTTGGGTTTGTTTGTGCCCAAGTAAATGTCATGACATAGGAGTTTTGTTTTCAAAGACAGTAGCTTTCATTACTTGGGTTTCTATGTTCCCAGAGATCAATATTACCCAACTCATAATCCGTTTTCAATGATATTTCCTCTTTCCTAGTCTGAATCATCTTTAAACTTCTTCACCAGATTTTCTGTTTTTTTCTTCTTCTTCTAAATACCAGATAAATGCCCAGGAAGTGGGAAGATTCCTCAATACAAGTAATCATATTTCAAGAACAGAGAGTGAGGTGGGGGAAGAAACATTCCTATGTTCTTAGGACTGTAAGGGAGACAAAATCTTAAAATGGGAAAAATTCAAGTGGTATCTAATCCCATGCTTATGAAAAATTAATATGCCATCAGAGGAATCACAAGTACAGCTAAGATTAATGAAAGGCGCTTAAAAAATTACAAGCACACAAACTGATTTGATTAAAAAATAATCTCACTAGTTGTCCTATAATATTCTTCAACTTATCCGCATCTATCCTGTCAGACGGTTATGATTAAAAATAGGTCAATGGGAGGCTACTGTTAGAAATCACATGCAAAATACACATGCAGTAGATAATAATAGGAAAGTCCAGACGGTTTTAAATGAAAGACTATTTAATAAGATTTTTTAAGGAGTGACAAAATTCTAGCATCTTACCCGAGTCTTTACTAGCTTTTTTGCCTTCACTATTATTTCTCTCTTTCTCACGCGTGTCTTTATTATCAGCAACAGACACTGATGAGCTTTTAGCAGAACCTTCTGCATCTTCAACTTGTTCTTCTGTGAATGAGCATAAAAGAATTAAAAGAAGCTGACTTAGTCACCATTCAACATGAGTTATGAACATGATCTTTAATAAGATCAGCACTAAATTTAATGAGCTTTTTAAAAAAATGGAAAAATAAAAAAGTGGAAAAGAATGGCACTTTAGAGATATCAGATATTAATTATTAATAAACTGTAAATTTGCAGATTCAGCCCAGAAATTGTAAACATTTTTTGAGAAAATGTACACTGATAACCATTCTGATAGATCAGATGTTTCTTGTTTGCTATTCATTGGCTAGAAATAATTTGTGTCAATAAGAATAGTACACAATTCAGATCTGAACAAAGGAAGGCAGATGTAATATATTTAAAAGCGAAGAAAAACCCTAACATAAATCTTATTAGAGTCTGTACATGCTGCTAATTGCAAATATGCAAGTGATATGTTGAATAAAAACCTTGAGAATTCTCACTTTTCATTTCCAAAATAAGTTATTCAGATTAGATGACTCAACTTGGTGTATCACTTCTAAGGAAGTGGCATTACCCATACCTTACTTATATGTTCACACCAGTTAGATTACATGAAAATCTTCACAGTAACTCAACCCAATTTAATTATTCTGTAAATCTTAGCTATGCTGCTACTAGTGGATTAATCTGTTTATACAGTTAGCTTCTATGCTAGGGCCATGTAGCACTAATCCGTGAAAGGCCTACTGTTCCTTTTCATCTTGTGATCATTTGTCTCTGACTGTGCTGATGTCACATTTTAATGAATTTTAGCAATCTGAGTAATGGCAGATAACCAGACTTGCAACTCCCTACAGCACAGCATGCTGTTTTCATTGCAATACAAACAAAGAGAAAGAGAGAGAGAGAGAGAGAGAGAGAGAGAGAGAGAGAGGGTGGGAGGGAGGGAGGGAGGGAGGGAAAGGGAGAGGGAGAGAAGGAGAGGGAGAAAGCCTTATTTCCCAGTTCAGGTAGGAATTATATAAATTAGGAGGGGAAGGTAAAATGGGATTCAAAACACCAGGCTGCTCAATTTCATAAAATCTTTAATGACCATATAAATTAACCCTGTAAAGGTAAAAGGTCACAGACATGCATTTGCATACACTCCTCTATTCACTTTTGATAAGCAGAACCTTTACACAGGGAACATGATACAATTAACCCTTCAGGAACCATACAAAATGCAGCTACCGACATTTTAAGTGTCAAGCATTAACTGAAAATTACACACTGCATAAAATTTTCATTGTAAATGCTGCAGTGATTGAAAGGAGAAATTGTGGCCCCTTCCACACCCAATGTTTTATTAATAACATTCTGACAGCAGAATGAAATATCCTCTTGTCATATGGAGCAGCTGAGCACAGAAAAATTGCTACTTAGTGTATTACTTGCCAACTCTGCAGTGGAGCTATATGCACAAGCAAACCGTTGAAACCAACAATGTCAAACTACAAAAATATTTCATCCTCCATCTGGAAAACAACTCTTGCAACTTTAGATTTTAAAATCTGACCAGAAGGTTTTGTTGTAAACTAGGTGTAACAGCTACTTTATTTGACTGCACTAGAAAGGAGATGGGAGAAAGTCTCCTATTAAAAGATGTAGTTGCCACAAAGACAATCAAAAATGAGGTAAAGACCTTGCACAGTATTAGCATGCTCATTTTTCCTTCCTCTCCTCTTTCAGTGGTGTTACTAATAGTACACTGTAGGCTCCTGAGTCACAGCTGGAACCAAGGTTGTGTTTGTTAAGTTGATGGGGGAGCACAGTTTGGGATGCTGTGAGTCTGTGATCATGACTAGACAGTACTAATGCCATGGACCCCTACACTCTCACATACCATGCATCTAGCTGGAATCCACAACCCAATGCAGCCTGTGGTTCATTCATTTTAACACATGTTCTGGAAAGGATATATTTTTCTTTTTTTACTACATTACCAGCCTATTCCCTTTGGGCAGGAAAATGAAGTGCCTGAGTCATACTGAATGTCCTTATCTTTAGGACACACAGAATTTAAAAGGCTGTTGTAGTAAGCATTAATAAAACTGTGTGCACGCACACACATGTGTCAGGCAAAGAGAAAATCATGTAGGTCCTGAAAAAAGAGCCCCAGTATCATCATCTGGGTCTCATCAGACAATTTTTTCAGGGTGCTCTTTTTTCTGGTATGTGTTTTAACTATGAGAGAAATTCCCAGACATCTTCTCCTATACATCATCATAGTGTCTGACCTTAGCCTGACCCTAGCAACAGTTTGAGAAATCTAAATGTGAACAAAGAGTCTGTGTCAGCAGCAGGGAGAGATTGTGGGGTAGACTTTCCTCCATCTACTTAATCGCAAACAGCAGTTTTAGGCCATAACTTTACAGGGCTCCACCAAGCCACAAACATATAACCTTTGGAGGTGAAACTGCCCCATACCCCCTCCTCCCTTCTGTGATTTTTCTCAGACCTCTGGTACTTCCTTTGATGTAGCAAGGCAATTAGATCTAATGTTCAAGTACAGCAAGCCTGTTTTATGGTTTCGAAGGTGAGAGCTGTTTATTACAGGTTGGCTCCTGGGGGTCATAAAGGCTTTGCAAATTTTAATCATGCAAAAAACTAATCGAATGTAACTTATACACACCATAAAAATTAATATCATTATTATGCACTATTTAAATTGGCAGCCTTGTTTTTTCAATGGCAGATACATTCAGAAACATATTTGGCATTCATATCAGAAATATGTTTGGCTTTCCTTTTGTCTGACAGACAGAAATGATAGTGGAGCTGTTATAACTGTATTCTGAAAAGCAGCAAAAGAATACTCATAGCCTTATACTGCTATACTGAAAATTTCGTTAAAGGTATACAGAGAAATGTAATTGACATGCATTCAAACATGTCTGGATGTGCAGAAGAAATATAAAATAATTCCTATTATTCATATGGAATTATATATATTTTTAAAAAATCAACTTGCATTGTCTTCTGTGCAGTTATACTTCTATACACTGCTTATAGTTATAATTTTTATTTTTGGTAACTTTAAATTATAAATTAACAAAAATGTCTCAGTAAAGTGAATGCATACCCATCAATACAGTTAAAAGACCTATGACTGTGTTTTTGATATGAGCAAATCTTTGTAGCCTGTTTTAAATTTACAAGAGTTCTACCTACATGCACTTACAAATGTAGGCTTTGAAAATAAGAACATGGAGTTCAGTCATATTTTAATAGCTAACATAACACTCACCAGTGCAATATGATATTTTACTCTCACCTGGTTTTGTTTTATCTAAATTCTAAAATACCTTTGAAGTCAAATCCAAGTTGAACTACTATTAGACTATTATTCTGAAACTCCTTCTGAAGCACAGATTGTACGGCTAAAAATGCCTACCATAAAAATGGAGCAAAATAAAAATTAACAATTTGAATATGTGTTTAGTTGGCCATTATGTCTGCATGTTTGCACATGAGAGTAATTTATTTCAGAGCCCTATGCATAGCATAATGTTCTACCACTTGTTCAGATTTTCAGCACAACCATTCTTTCAAAATTTTCTTATTTGTTCCATACCTGAGCATTTTGGAGGATACAAGGGCCAGGGAGCTCAGAGCAGTGATAAATCTATCCAATAGGATTTGGGCAGCAAATTTAAGGGCTTATGCATGGAAAAAAGCCATCGAAGGGAGCTAGAGATCTTCTAAAAGAGCTATTGGCACATGAGCTCAGAAGGTAGTGGCTGAAGAATTTTACTGTGGAGATAGCTGCTTTCCCTTTTATTGGTTCAGTAAGGTCTTTGGATCTAGAGCAGTGGTTCCCAACCCTGAATAATCCAGTTGTTCTTGAACTGCAGCTCCCAGAAGCCATCATCACTAGCTGTTCTGGCCAAGGTTTCTGGGAGTTGCAGTCCAAGGATAGCTGGGTTTCCCAAGGTTGGAAACCATGGATCTAGAGTATGAGTCAGTACAGACTTCTCTTTCTAGAAGTTGATTGAAGGGGATGACTAGGCCATCCAAATGGGAAGTTTCACTATTTCTGGGCTTGGTAGCATATCGATCACTCGCACTGCTCCTGATTTTGTAGAAGGGAAGGTTAAGGGCAAAT
Source organism: Pogona vitticeps (assembly GCF_051106095.1). Classification (NCBI taxonomy): domain Eukaryota; kingdom Metazoa; phylum Chordata; class Lepidosauria; order Squamata; family Agamidae; genus Pogona; species Pogona vitticeps. Next base: position 205,319,898 of record NC_135786.1, on the reverse strand, counting down.
TCCTCAGGAATACCGATTTCCTATAGTTAAAATTTGTGCTGAGGCTGCAATAAGTTACTGTTCCTTCTCTTTGTAAGCTTCGTTGGGTTTGGGTTCTGAATACACATAGGTCTTCACTAGACTGAATTACACAGGGAGTGGGACACTACACTCTAGGGTTTGAAAATCACTTTGTGATATCTGTAACCATCCATCACATGTAAACAAATCTCTTTATAACACTTCTAGTATTCAAAGTTTAAAATAAATCTATGAAGTACTGATACCATTTCTATGCCCACAGCTGAACAGGGTGAGAATAAAACACCAGCAATTTATTAAGGCAACACAGCAAGAATAACTAAGCTGAGAAGTGAAACACTATAGTACTATACCAAAAGAAAGCAGATTTTCTTAATAAGAACAGGTAGTATATTAATGCTAGCTATCTGATAAATATTACTACAGATGACACTCTTGAATGAAATTTATTTTATTTATTTATTTCATTTATTATTTATTTATTTAACTTATATGCCGCCCACACTACCCAAAGGTCTCTGGCCAGGGCCCAAGCCATTTAGGGCTTTATATGTCAAAACAAGCACTTTGAAATGGGCCCAGGCAGTGACTGGTAGCCAATGTAATTTGAAAAGAATTGGCTTGATGTGTTCCATAGAGGTCCTACAACTCACCAGCCATGCAGCTGGATTCTGAACTAGTTGCAATCGCCAGACCATCTTCAAAGGCAGCCCCACGTACAGCGCATTGCAGTAATCTATACAGGATGCTACCAGCGTAACTGTCATGAGACTCTGCTCGTCCAGGTAGGGCCATAGTTTCTATAATTTCCGAAGCTGAAGGAAGGCACCCCTGGTTACTGAGTCCACTTGGGCTTCCAGAATTAGATCAGGGTCCAGGAGCACCCCCAAGCTGTGGACCCTGTCTCGTAGGAGGAGTGCAACACCATTCAGGGCAGGGAAATGGCCCTCTGGCCATTGATTTTCTTGAGCCAAGAACATCTTTAGAGAAAGGCCTTGAGAATAGAACACATGCTTGCTTTTGGCAGAATTGGCTGTATGTTACAACAACCTAATATAATTTTCAGGATTGCCAAAGCAAGCCATTTATCTAGAGTAGCAGCCAGCACTCTGCCGTATTGCAGGAAAAAAGGCAATGTCATAATGCTCACCCACACATACTGCTTTTAAAGTTGTGAAAATTATCATGCGAGAGATCGTAGCAAACTGAGGTATATCGTGCTTCTACTCAAATCAATTGTGTCTCACTTAAGTTTGAACCACTTGCTGTCATGCCTAGGGTTTCATAATGAAGCTATAAAAATCAAATCAGTTGTGTCTCACTTCAGTTTGAACCACTTGTTGTCATGCCTAGGGTTGCATAAGGAAGCTATAAAAATAAGATCTAAGGCAGAGTTGCATAGATGGGTAGCTGAGTTGTCACTGTATTCCAAACTACTGTTCAGTGGAACAACTACATTGTCCAAAGGTGAGAGCTGACAACAATTGCTTCTAATTTCAGATTTTAGGATTGCTATCAAAGGGGGGAAGTCTTGGCTCCCACAGTAATAGTATATTTAAGGGCAGCATTTTACTCACTAACGTGTGAATGTCTGCCACACAGTCCTGTGGGTAAAGCAAAGTGGTGTTCTCTCAGACAATGCTGTCAAGTAAGCAAAATCTGCCAGTGCTCGGTAAACCAGCCACTATGCACTGGGACACAGTAGACAGAAATATTGCTCTTTCTGACAGCAGCAATGATATGTGAGGTAAGAGTTAATCATCTATGCAACAGACTATCACTACTGCACAGCTCTAGCAGAAAATATATACAAATGTATGAGAAAGTACAAAATATCTGAGGCAAGATAGGTCTGTTGCTATGCCTTCCCAAAACAGGCTTGGCCCCACTTCTGACTCTGCCTAGTTCAACATCCCCACACCAACTGACACAAACAAATAATCGATGGAAGAATAACTCTTCATTTCACTTAAGGGTGTGACTACAGAGAAGGCTATTCTGTGTTGATATAAAGTTCTCTATACCACAGTATTGCCATTGTTCTTCACAAAGATATTTAATTACCCTGGAACAATGTCCTTCAAATGTCCAAATATCAAACAGCAACCTTTCTCTTTTCACCCCTCTCTGCCATTAAAACCACCCTTTTACCTACCCCCTTTTCCAGCTTTCAAATGTTTTATTTAAGAAAAATAAATTAGCAAGTGAAATAGTGCTGAACAGACAACCAGGACAGGTTCCTTGGAATTAAATGGAAAGGAGACAGAGTTCGGTATCATCAACATACTGGTGACACAGAGCCCCAAAACTCTGGACAATCTCTTTCAGTGATTTCGTATATATATTAAATAGATGAAGGATAAAAAAAAAAAGAATGGCCAGGGTGTCAAACAGGAGACCCCCAGCATCAGCTTCTTAATTCTCTCTTCCAGGAAGGACGATGATGTGCAACCTTTAGAAGTGATGGATGATTGGAAGTAATCCTTGTAATTCTAGGTGTGGATTGTAGAGAGCTTCCTAGCTGCAGCTAATACTACTTCAATTTCTAACAAATTCTCCAAGCCATGAAATTGAGGCAGTTGAGGTCCAGGTGCAGAATTTTTCCACTCTTCTGAAACAGAAGATCCAGACTCTTTGGAAGTTGGATATGACACACTGACATTTGGAGCAGAGAAACCGAAATGGTGTTCACCTTCTCCTGCTAGATCTTTGTGACCTCCCCTCCCCTGTGAACCAGAGGTGGGGGGGGGGAAGTTAGAGAAGGTGACAACCCCAGTGGGACATAAAAGTATCACACTGAAATCAGCACTCCTTGCTTAAGAGCAGAAGGTCCTGCATTTGGTGTTTCGTTTTGAGGCAAAAAGGCCTGAAGTGTGTTCAGTTGGTATGTGCCCATTGCACCCTGATAGTTGACAACCCAGATAGCTAAAGAAGCCGTGGAGTACAGATGCCTGCCCACACCATCCAGCTTGTGGCCCTCTTTACTCTAAGAAGCCAGAATGTGTCTGCCCATGGAACTGATCTGGGAAGCTGCTACAATGACAGAATTAGGTTGAGAATGTTTCAAATGAAAAATAGCTCCCTTGTCATGTACCCTATAAAAGTTCTCTATCCCCCTGGATGTAGGAGCCAACGAGGCAGGTTTCTTCCAGGTGTCCTTTTGCCAATGCCAAGAGAGATGGCACCATGCCTAGATGAACTGGGGAGAAAGCATCCAAAGAGATTTGATCATAAAGATGATCAAAACGCTGAGAGGACAGCCTGTGAGTAGCAACACTAAGGGACTGGGCCATACGGAGAACAAAATCAGAGTAAATCTTTAAATTCTCTGAGGGAGAAGGCAGGTCAGTGTCATCTATTTCAGACTAGAGCATGTGATAACTGCCGACAGAGGTTCTGAATCTGACTCGTGGAATGGAGACAAATCTGAGAAAGAGTGAGAATCCTGAGACTGGTGGGGATCTGGTGGCAGCAACAGAAGGAAGAAATGCTGGCCTAGAAGTGAGGTCTTCAGATCCAAGTTGTCTCAGATGACCAAATTAAGTATAGGAGGGTTGTGTCGCAGGTTGAACAGAAAAAGCTGCAGCAGGCTGGACAAAGCAGTGTATCTGCTGAGAGCCAATGTAGTGAGATGGGCCCAGCAGCTCTTGGATCTGAAGGAGGTACATTAGCAGCTTGCGTGAGAATAGGCTAATGGCCTGGAGGCCACTGGCTCTGAAAAGAAGTGAAGGTTTTGAATCAAAAAATGGAGCTTGCTAGCGATGATTGGATTCAGGAACAAAATAGTGAACCTGCTTGGCTGGGAGTGTGGGTTCATCATGACATGACATGCTGGGATCACCACTCCCCCTTACCCACTCAACCATGTCACTTCTGGATGCTTTAATGAGCCAGGAAGGGGAAGTATCTGGCAGCCTTCACCCCTCCAAGAATCCTGCCCAAATCCTTAGGCTGCACCAACTGAAACATATTCATTATAATGGGACATGCAAGTGCCAAAATTACATCCATAGGACCTGTTTGAACTGGAGCATCCAAGGCAGAGCAAATCCGTGTGACTTTGTCTGCAAAGTGGTGTCAAAATTCTTCACAATGGGTTTCTGAATGGTCAGCATCTTATTCTATTGGTGGGACATGTACTAAGCTCCTGACCACCCTAAACAACTTCACTGCAGGACTTTGAGCAGATGCAATGGCAATAGAGAATAATCTTTTCTTGGCTGCAGCCACTACCACAGAATAGGACTTCAAATGAACTTTAGTTCATGTTTGGTCAGATTCACTATGAATTTTCTGTCACTGCTGCTTTAGGCCCCATCCCAGTCTTTTCATCACCAGCAGCTAACTGATAAACCAGAGGTCTTGTATGTGGGAGGGGACCTTAGGGTGATTGTGTCCACAGCCCTGACCATTTCCCCATTCCAAAGGTCAGCTAGGGCTTTGATAAGACTGTCTGCCAAGGCAACAAGAAAAAGCTGTCAGGAAGCCAGTTGGATCCATCAGTCTTCTGATGTGGCGCATTCTAATTGGTTGCCCACCACTGCAGAGTTGTGAATTCCAGCAAGTCTAAACCCCACCACAGAGAGTTCCTCTACATCCAGATCGCCATCATACTGTCCAGCACAGAAGACTATGTCCAGAGTGTGCCCTGCAGCATGAATGGGCCCAAATATCAGTTGGGAGAGATCCATGGTCATTATGGAGGGCATGAAGTTCCGAGCCTTTCCTAATAAAGTGGACTAAGCATGGATGTTGAAATACTTAAGTAGTTCAAGGCTATAGGATTCCACCATCGCTTTTAACTAGAAAGTATGACCCTTGTCTTCCTGGAAGGGACTCTCCCAAAGGGGTGATCCCCCCATTGGTATTGCCTCTATAGAAGCTCCAGTTTTAAAGGTTTCTTCTCCTTCAGCTAAGTGGCAAACATCAGTGAGAGGGCAAGGTAGTGATGTCCTGATTACATTATTAGGAAACTGATGAAGCCTGAATTTTAGAACAGAGGCAGAACCAAAAATATACCCTTATATGGGTAACCTGTCTATAGTGGAATCAACCATTGAAAGAATTGCTTTAATAGCATATTTCCTTTAACTCAGAATCCTCTTTAACAAGGCCTGCATTTTTATCATTTGGAATGCCAAAGCAGTGAATGTTGTTTTTCTAATGGTACCATATAAAAAAAAAGATTTCCAAAAGGGGTGGTACTTTTCCTAAGTTGACCTACTTTCAATATTTCTTTTTCGTTCACTGCCAAGCTGTTTTATGTTACCTGTCCTATACCTCCATGAAGTTCTATAAAATATAAGAAAGTGGAGAATTCATCTTTCCTGGATCTCTTTCCAGTTTTTTTTTTTCACATAAGCATCCTTGTCAGAAGGATCAAAGAATTTTCTTCATACCTTGACCTTCTGCACCATCCCTCTCCCCCTTTGCTCTCAGAGTACAGCTGAACAAGCATCTCCTCTGGGATTTAATTCAGGAATGAGAGCTTCAACAAACCTCCCTGCCCTTTTTAATGTAGCTAACCCACATATTTTTCTATAAATATTAACATATTTAACAGATTTATCCCACCAGGTTTCATTCCATAAGAGATACCACAATAAAAGAGGATTTCATCATATTCATGAGATTGATGTTAAATAGGCTAGCCTTATTCTTAAACCCTTGACACCAGTATGAAATCTTAGAACGTAGTACCAGCCAATTAAAGCTAATGATCATTAAACCAAAACAAGAAAATGCCAATGCACAGGGATAGGGCAAAATGGTTTAGAAAACATATGTACGTGATATTTCCTTTACAGTCACTCTAACACATACAATGAAAATGCCTATTAGTACATATTTCAGTATTATAGATGATCCAAGACAGCATATAAAAAGGATGTCTAGAATTCTGAACCTAGCACTTCCATTTCTAGGGCACATTCCTGTTGGAAACAGAAGTATCCTGTTTCCCCTAAAATAAGGCCTAACCTGAAAATAAGCCCTAGTATGATTTTTCAGGATGCTCCAAATATAAGCCCTACCCCAAAAATAAGCCCCAGTTAAGTGAAACCCCACCCTCCACCATTGCACAGCAACCAGAAGAAGATGACATGACTGTATTTGAATAAACGTAGATTGTTGTACATGAAAAAATACAACATCCCCTGAAAATAAGCCCTAATGTTTTTTTGGAGCAAAAATTAATATAAGACCCTGTCTTATTTTTGGGGAAACAGGGATGTTGCCTTAATAATTCTATAAAGCAACGAGTAAATAACAGAGAGAAATGTAATCTTGTAGCCTTCTATTGACTGTGCCTATTAAAACAAATTATATATATTTGTCATTAAAAGCGTTGCACAATTGGTCACCTGTTAACAGTGCAGTTACAGCTGTGACATCTATGTACTCAAAGTACGGATAAGATAGAAGGTGACAAACTCATTGAAATCAATGAAAACCAGAACCATCCTACATCCAAGGCGTCAAAGGAAAAAGAAAAATTACACACATACAATAGGTTGGCTCCAGATGCCCTCTGAATCAATGATATTTCATTTAGTCATAAATAAAAAGCACCGTAGTTTCAGCTAAGCTTTTTTATGTATGACTTAATCTGAATGCAGCTATTCATATTTAAAGTAAAAATATATAAATTTATATGCAAATATTATCAACTTCATAGTTAAACTGGATGAGTTAGTGCCTTGTATTTTCTTTTACAGCACGATCCTATACTCAACTGAATGTGGTTAGCTTTACACTATAATTAAAATAGACTAATTGAATTAGAGACTGGCTGCATTAAAAAAAATCCAAACCAAATGTATCATGAAACTTTAAAGACTAACAAATTAATTTTAATATGAACATTTATGAATTACAATCTACTTGTTCAGAAACAGACTGACAAAGCTATCTGACTTCTTTTGATACTAGCATTCAGAATTAGTTCTCTTCCTTATCCTTTTCCCTGAAATCCCACTGTTGCAATGATAGGCAACTTCAAAAGCTCTGGGGCAACTGTACAACAATAACAAGTAACCGTGGCAATGTTAATAATGTCATCAAACAATAAATATTGCCAATATCCTTATTGTTAGCTCTGAAATGTAAGTTTTTTGTTTGTGTTTTTGAAAATCCAACTACATTTTTTTGAAAATCCAAATACATTTTTTTTTTAAATGATGTTGATTGCAAGTTAGAAATTAACAAAGGAATCACAGGCTGAAATCCTGTTGCAGAGTTACATAAATGGTGTAGCTTTTGGAGGCAAATTGATCTAAGTTAAGACATCTCTACAAAAGCAATCTGTAGCATGCTGAGTCATGCAATTCAGTATGGAACAGATAGTATCTATGGAGATTCCAGAAATTACATAATTTGTTTAACTGTGCAGCAGGATTTCAGCCAGAGAGCCATAATGGGGAAAAATTCCAAGCCAATGAGAAACAGAAATTATTAACAGTATTCAAATGTAAATAGAAACATCTAGGAGAAGGTAAGGTAAATTGAAATGCTCTTATACACATTAACCATAATAAAGAATTTGAATTAATGAATTTATTTATTACGGTCGGGTGACCAGCTCATAAAACATATTATGTGGCTAAAATATAAAAAATGCAGTTTAAAAATGTACAACCAGTTCATAAAACATATTATGTGGTTAAAATATACAAAATGCAATTTAAAAAGTGTACAACATGTAATTAATTGTGCACTGGTTGTAATTTAACATGCACCTGACTAGAAAACTGTCCCCAAATCCAATAAACATCCAATATTTAATTTTACTTGTGGATTTCCCCCTGACTTTTACTAGTGACTTTTCAGGTTGTGTATCTGATGTTAGTGTGGAAGAGCCCTGGTGTACCATGATATGAATGTACTTCTGTTATTATAAAATACAGAACTCATCCCACTGAAAATAAAAATAAAAAAAATACAAACTGTAATTGGTAGAATAAATGATTAAGTAGAAACCTATGAATAAAATTATACTTTGGAAGCAAAAAAGCAACCAGGGGTTTTGTGAGACCATTAGGTAAAGGTAAAGGTTCCCCTTGACATTTTCAGTCCAGTTGTGTCCGACTTTAGGGGGTGGCGCTCATCCTGCGTTTCAAGCCATAGAGCCAGAGCTTGTCCGAAGACAGTTTTCCGTTTTCACGTGGCCAGCGTGACTAGGGAACGCCAATCTACCTTCCCACTGAGACGGTACCTATTTATCTACTTGCATTTACATGCTTTCGAACTGCTAGGTTGGTGAGGAGCTGGGACAAAGCAACGGGAGCTCACTCCGTCACATGGATTCGATCTTACGACTGCTGGCCTTCTCATCCTGCAGCACAGGCTTCTGCGGTTTAATCCACAGTGTCACCACGTCCCATTAGAGACCATTAGAAGATACTAAAAAAGTGAAAGAGTATGGGTAAAGGAAAATTGGGATGTTTTAGAGAAGTGAAACAGATTCTTTCCTACAGAACTTGTTCAAGGAATACCCACACACATGCTTTCTGGCAATGTAATGGAAGAATTATGTTAAATGATGATGAGAAAGAATGATGTTTTTGGACTGATTAAAAAATCATCTGAAACAGATGGCATCCCTCTCCCAAGTTATTAAGAACTGCAATGTGAAACGGATGGATTATGGAAGGGAATCAAATTGTCAAGTATCACCAAAACCATTCCCCAAACACCCTTTACCTGAAAAGTGGAAAGTGGCTAATGCAACACAGTGAATTTTATAAAAGACACTAAGTGGACAAAGAAAGGGCCACACCTAAAGATAAAACCACTATTTCAACATAAAAACCTAAGATCATGGCCACTGCCCCCATCACTCCCTGGCAAATAGAAGGGGAAGAAATGGAGGCAGTGACAGATTTTACTTTCTTGGGCTCCGTGATCACTGCAGATGGTGACAGTAGCCATAAAATTAAAAGACACCTGCTTCTTGGGAGGAAAGCAATGACAAACCTAGACAGCATCTTAAAAAGCACAGACATCACCTTGCTGACAAAGGTCCGCATAGTCAAAGCTATGGTTTTTCCAGTAGCGATGGATGGAAGTGAGAGCTGGACCATAAAGAAGGCTGACCGCTGAAGAACTATTTCAAGCCACAGAGAATGAATCTGTCAAAATACTATCAAGAATCTACTCACAAATATAGAAAACCAAACCATGGCCGACAGACTAGCATTGTTCAATATACTTTCTAATCCCCAAGAAAGGAGATACCAAGGGATACAGTAACTCTTTAATTTTCTATGGAATCAAAGTGATGTGTTTATATCTTATTTTATATGGAGCAAGAAATGCCTGATGTTCCAGCTGGATTCTGAAATGGAAGAGGCATTTGAGACCATATTACAAATATCTGCTGTCTATTGGAGCACACCAAAGAATTTCAAAAGATCAATCTATATTTTATAGACTACAACACAGCAACTTGATTGCTCTGATGCATAATGTATTTTGTAGACAACAAGCTACCATTAGGACAGAATATGGAGAGAAAGAATGGTTTCCTATAGGCAAATGTGTCAGACAAGGGTGCATTTTATCCCCTTATCTGTTAAATCTACTCAGAACATACTATATGGACAGCCACACTAGATTCAGATGAAGGAAAATTAGCGCAAGAAACACCAATAATTTGTGACATGCAAATGACACCATCTTACTGGCAGAAAGTTGCAATGCTTTGAAATGACTTTTAGTGAAAGAAGAAAGTGCCAAAGCAGGACTGTAGTTGAATATTGAGACAAAAATCATAACTGCTGAAGAACTACACAATGTTAAATTGACAGTGAAGAAATTAAAATTATTAACAATTTTGTATCCCAGATTTGTATACCAATAATCAATCCAAATGAAGACTGAAGCTAAGAAATCTGAAGACTGAGATTCGGAGGGGCAGCAATGAAGGAATTAGAAAAGATAAGCAAGTGTAAGGATGTGTCACCGGAGACTAAGACCAACATCATCCACACTCTTAGATTTTTTTTATCACTTGTCCAGCAGGTGTGAAAGCTGGACAGTAAAGAAAGCTGACAAGAATAAAAATAATTTATTTGAAATGTGGTGCTGGAGGAGAGTTTTGGATTGTTAAAAAGATGAAAAGTGGGTCCTAGAGCAAACCCAATGCCCAGGGGGTTGAACAGCACCACTAGCACCACCCGAGTTTTCTCCTTCAGGGAGGAGTGGAGCCATTGTAAAACAATGCCTTTAAGTCCCATCCCAGAGAGATGGTCCAGAAGGATACTATGGCCAATGCTACTGAAAGCCACTGGGAGGTCCAGCAGAACCAACACTTCCATGTCCAATTCCCAGTATAGGTCATCCACCAAAGCAACCAAAGTGGTATCCATCCCATAACCAGGCCTGAAGACAGATTGGAATGGATCTAGATCAGTAGCTTCAAACTTTGGGCGAACCAATTGTTACTGGACTGCAATTCCCAGAAGCCTTCACAACTATCTATGCTGGACAGGGTTTCCTGGAGTTGCTGTCCAAGAACACCTGGGTTACCCAAGGCTGGGAACCACTGGTCTAGATAATCAGTCTCATCCAGGATGACCTGCTCTAGCACCTTGCCCAAGAATGGAATATTAAAGAGACTGCCAAAAATTATCCAGTACCATGGGATCCAAGGAGTTGTGTTGTGACAAAACAGAAACCAAGACATGAAAATGAAAAAAGGGTGCTAAGGTTTTTATCCAGTGGAAGTCACTCCATTGATAGAAGGCACTGCCCCCTTTCAGAAGAGGGAAGGAAACAGTTTTCAGTGATGCCCCACCTCTTGCAGACCACTTCAGATCTGTTGTTAAGTGTGAGTTGGGTAACTGAGCTTGGTGTGGTGGCAATGGAGAATGAGGACAGCACAGAAGAAAATTGGGGTAGGGGGAAACAGCCTAATTTCTCCTTCCACCAGCAAGATGATCCTTACTGGACACAAGTCTGTGTATTCCAAAGCTCGAACAATGCAGCTTGATAAAAGCTTCACTTTATGTTCCACAAACTACCTCTGACACTTAAATGTGCCTAAAGGGTGGCAATTAAAAACAATATGTCTCCACGGCTTCTGGCCACATCCTGATGAAAACATAGCCAGGACTATGTATTAATGGCCCATTCTAGTTTCACAAAAGACTTAGTTTTCATACTGACCAATAATATGTCAGTTGGCATATTATTGCCAGTTATTATTGCCAGCAATGGCAAAAATAACTGGCAATAATATGCCAGCAATTGGTTTTGTCACTTCAGCTACAAGTCCTAACAGAATCTTAAGAATCAGAGAATCTTATAATAATATAGTATTTGTTTGAAAGGAAAGGAATATTGATTTTGCTCCTGTCTAGATTCAAGATAGCAACCCACTTGGGTCTCAAAATAATTTTTTTTTTTGAAAAGGCAGAGCAAAGTTAGAGAGAAATTCTGTAGATTGTAGACTTTGTATTAAGGAAATAGAGAAGCAAATTAGGGTTGTATATTGCCTTGTAGCAGTTTAAATTTTTTTAATTCAAGGAGCATTGTTAGAATAATGCAAAAGTCTGTTGACCAAAGCAACCTTCTACACACAAAACATGTTTAATGTAACATTTTCACACTATCTTTTCAGAAGATTTTGAGGAGAATTTTCAAGTTTTATGCCAATCACTTCACAGTCCTAAGGGTTCTACAGTAGTCAGAAAGTAATGAGTAATTAACACTCTTTGCAACATTTACTCACACAAATTACTTTGGGGGAGGAGGGTTAAAACAACATCCATGACGAATTAACAACTTTCCAAGTACCCAACAGAACAATAAACAACTGAACTGCTGAGTACATCAATGAGAGATGGTGTGCCACCCCAAACCAACCCGTTTCTTTCTGCACTTCCATTGCAACGGGCGGAAAGGTGGGCCAAGGGTAGGAGATTGTGGAAGTTGTAGTCTAAACCTTGTGGAGCACCCCCACCACCCCTTTTCTTGAAGCAAACCGTTATATTCAAGCCACTGACATGCTGCCCTTTTCGCCCTCTACTGAACGGATCCTCAGGGTTCAGAGAGAAAGAGGAGTGGCTGACTTTCCGCAGTGCGTTTGCTTAAGACTCTTTATGACAGCCCCATGGATTTTGCCCTCAGTGCTCTCAGTTCAGTTTGAGAGCTTTTTCTCCTAGAGGATTTACACATAGAGGCACATCACACCCGTGTACATGGAAGACAGGGGAAGATCTCAAGTCTGACGTCCCTCAAAGCCATTTAAAGTTGGACAGGTGAACTTTCTTCCCCCCCCCCCCCGGCAGCCAGCCAGCTAGCCTCAACAAGACAAGAAAAGCTGCTGAATTCCCACCCACCCAGGATGACCCGAGCCAGCCCCGTCCCTAGAAATCCTGCCACACCACCCCAAACCGACCTGTTTCTCTCCATGCTTCCCTTGCAACAGGCAGGAAGGTGGGCGGGAAGGCAGGACGGACAAACAGGGCTCGTCTCTCCCTCCCCACCCAGATGCGAGGCAGTGCTTTACCGGGCAAGGATGGGGACCTGAGAGACCCTTTCCTTCCACCCGATCCACACTCAGTGCTCCACTAAGGGAGAAAAGCGAGACATGGCAGGCAGAAAGAGCTGGATTGTCTGGCGGTGGTGGCGGTGGCATGGGATCCACTGCTAGCACCACAGCTGCAGCCACCTTCACAGGTTTGGCTCACTCCAGCACCCCCTACCATCCCTTCTGTTTCTTCGGCCCCACGTTGCCCCTTTTCGTTGTACCGCTCCCCTGAAAAACGAAATCACATCCTTGGGGGTTTACTGCCCACGTTAAGAACCACTGTAGAAGATGACCCTAAATTTTTAATCTAAATATTTTAGAGAAAAGTATCATCTTATACACTGAAAAATAGGGTACCTTGAAGAGGGAAGGAGTTTCTTAGATTTCCTTTCTTCATATTTTAGTTTATTTTGACAACAGAGGTGGCAGCAGCGGAAGCAAAGCTCTTTTTTTAAGAATGCCTATTCACCTATTTGCCCTTGAAATAATGCCCAGATTTCAATGTTGTTCCAAAACAATGTTAATGTAAAATGACAATAGACTGTGTAGCGCGCGCCCACACATGCACGCGCGCGCGCACACACACACACACACACACACAAATAAAGATATCTAAGAAGTTATTATCACCACCATTGCTTATTCCTCTAAAACGGAGGAAAAATTTGCTGGCTCCACCAAATTAACAAAAACTCCCCTATTCAGATATTCTGCTAAAATGCAGTAGTAAATGGCAACCTAATTGAGTAAAGATATATAAGACCTTCACGAATACATTGGACATGCTATCAGTTTTGAGGTAACGTTCAGCTGCTTCTTCTGTTAGTCTCTGCATGTAAGATTGCCTGGGGGGCAGGTGGGGAAGAGCACACTGTCCATTCCCTCAGGCATCAAAATATCTTGGGCCAGCCCAAAGAATACATGTCACTGAATAAGCTACTAAGTCACTGTATGATTTTAAAAGTCATGTGTTCAAGGCATCATCTAAAAACACACATATGTCCTAAATGAAGAATAACATCACATAAAATAATACACTAGCACAGCCATGTTCATTACATTGAATTCTCGGTGAAAACTGAATGTACTCTTTGGATTATTGTTAACATATTTCAATGGCCTTGTTAAGATATTTCAGTAAAATAGCGGGATGAAGAGAATCTCTTGTCCATTACAAAACAGAGTCCATACATTCTCTGAGTTATTCTTCTTCAAAGTACCTGAGGTTTCATTCAAAACATGCAACAACAAACTTCTTTCTTTAGAGCCAAAATCTGTCATTTGTAACACAGACTTTAACTGGATAATTTCTCCTGGCTTACCCCAGAATGACAATGACTTGACAAATGTGGGAAAGTCCACAGCTGTAAGATGGGGGCTTAGGTTCTTGGCTCTTGGTCAACTGAAAGGTTGCATTAGATGTAAATTATGGGACTGTTACACAGATATATACCTTTCACAACTACATAAAAGACAAACATGTTTCACACTAATTCACAGATGAACTTGCTGGCAAGAGGGGGCAGGCAATTATCTTCATCTAGAAAGAAAAGGCATTTCATAGAAAACCATGTCAGTCTTTTTAAATAAGAGCTTGTAACATTTCATCCTTTCAGTTTATATCTTAGGAAGTATTAGCAACATTGGCAGTAAGTATTCTAGTAACAATTACCTTTACTTAATGTTCATTGCAATGAATTCCTATGTTTCTCTCTCTGTGCTTTGCTCTTAATATTTAGTGTTTAACTGCCAGCATCACAGTTTCATCTGCACAGAAGCTGAAGAGTAAAAAAAAAGTCACACACACCCTCTAACATGACCTGTAGTTAGACAGAAAACAGTTTTCCCAGTCACTGCTTGGCTTCCTGTCTGTGACCTCTGAAAAGCATTGGAGGCCAGGGTTAATGGCCTTTCCAATCTCTGTGATAAGAATTCATTTTGTTCTATTACCAGCAGTTATCTCAGGAGCCTGCTGCATCACTTCAGCAGGGTTCAATCAATGAGAGGACCTAATGAAGTAACCAGCTGTAGCTCTATTTCACCTGGTCAACTCTATCAGACAAATAAGATCTATCAGTCACACATCTTAAGACCAGTCCTAGAAACAAGCTGAACCTGTATCATATAAACTAATAACATCCCACAATTGTTTTTTAATCATTTCTTTTAATGTGTTTGTTCTCACACTGAAATTGGAATTAAAAGGAATAATCTGAAATTTTGAATTTAGAACATAATAATACAGGATTACAAAGCAACAGATATACAAAACCCTAAGATGGTTTTGCATTAACAGCAAAACATTACTGTCTCAGATTCTGGATTCTTTGCAGCACCGAGACAGAAGCTGTATAAATTTCCATTATATTGAATGATATCTCTTATTGAAGCAAATCATTTTTTTACAGTACAAACCACACAACACTTAACATAATTGAATATCTTCTGTACTCTTCAGTACTACTAAAAGCTATGTACTGTGAGCTCCATGAGAATGTGGAGATGCCTATATATACACAACATCTGTGGGCAGTGTATATACAGGCACCTCCACATTCTGACTAAAATATCACAATGATTTTTTAAATTTAAATCACAAAAAATCCTATATTTAAAATTTAAATTGTGATTTAAATCATGATTTAATTTAATTAAATCCACCCTGCTGAAAAGTCCAGAAAATATATTAGCCCTATTATAATTAGCAGAGCTTTGTTAATTATGGGATAGCAATGCAGCCACTTTTTTTTCGGCCCTGAAAAGCTGGACTGTGCAGAATTTTTATCTAATTCTGCCTCAGTATTGGCTGTGTTTACTACTGTGAAAATGACAAAGACTGAGTTGCAGCATAAGAGTAAGGAAAGGAATTGTCCCATTGCACCAGGATTGAGACTCTCGTATCTTACAGCTCTTCTAAGAGATAGAACATGATATTTATCATCAATGTAGTAACAGCAAACTTGATTACCAGAGTGCCACTTCTTATGAAGTCAAAAACAGAACCACTCATAAGTAAGAATGAAGTGCACACACATGGAGGAAATACTGAGGTTTGCAGACCTAAAAATAATCTTTAGAAGAAAAAAGAAGAAGCAAACAAATATAAATCCACAATGAGCAGTGAGCATGATCAATGGACATGACATGCTAATGTCATTAGTGTGTAAACATAGACAATCAACACTTCAACATACAGTGGTGCCTTGACTTACAAACTTAATCCGTAATGGAATGGTGTTTGTAAATCAAAGTAGCATTTCCCATAGGAATGCATTAAAACCCGATTAATCCATTCTGGCTCTTTTTTGTTCTTATGTCAAGGCATGGTTTGTAAGTCAAAGTATTCATTTCCATAGGAACTAATGCAAAATCGGTTAATCCATCCTCTACCACTAGGGGGAGAACTTTTTTAAAAACCTAAGATGACTTAGGTTAAAAAAAGGGCAGGAAAGGAGGGAGACACGCAGAGAGAAGCCAATGGGAGAGGGAGAGAGTTTGGAGTCTAAAACACATGCTAAATCCACACATTTTACACCATTTTAAACCAAGCCAACACAGACCCTTGCAAAAACTTTTCTGATTTGCAAGGGAAGAATGCAGGAACCATTGCAAAAGCACAGAAAACAAACAGAGCAGATTAGAAATGCAAAGAGAACAAAGCAAAAAAGCAAGGGAAGCATGCATGAACCACTGCAAAAACAAACGGAGCAGATAAGAAATGCAAAGGGAACAAAGCAAAAAAGCAAGGAAAGCATGCATGAGCCACTGCAAAAACAAACAGAGCAGATCAGAAACGCTAAGAGAACAAAGCAAAAAGCATGCAAGACACATTGAAAATGGGAGGGACTCCAAAAAGCAACCAAATCCCCCAAGACCCATCAGAAATGGGGGGATAAAAACCAAACAAATTCCCCAAGACCCATCAGAAATGGGGGGGAAACACTCCAAAAAGGAACCAACGCCCTCACTGGAAATGGGGGGGGGAACTAAAAAACTAAAAAAAACCATAAGACCCATCACAGCATGGAACCCTAACCCCCCGCCGAACATCTCACTGCAAAAATACCCAGAACAAGTTTTTAAAAAGTATAAAGTAACACCTTACCTTAGCAGGCAGCCTCCTCTGATCGCACACTCTCTAACTGCCGGGGCGAAACAGCTACGAAGGATCAGCCTCGCCGCCATCTACAGTTAGCTATTTGAATTTCCCGCCCTTTTCCCCTGCCTTTTTTCTCTTCGTAAGTCAAAGCTCCGTTTGCAAGTCAAAGCAAAATGTTGTGAACGGAGCTGTTCGTAACTCAAAATGTTTGTAGATCAAGGCACCACTGTATTCTAACAAGGAGCCCAATTTCTAGTCATTATACAGTCAAAACAGCAGAATCCTCATACAAGGAATGAAGAGTATAGAATCATGAAGTTGGAAGGGGCCTATAATGCTCAATGGAGGTGGACTTGATGGCCTTATATGTATATGAATATGTCAGGTGGCTGTCTAAATTTATTTTGAATACCTTCAATGTTGGAGCACTCACCACCTCTGGAAGTAATTGGTTCCATTGCCACACTCTCTAACAGTTAGGATGTTTTTCATGATATTCAACCAAAATCCATTTTCCTGTAATTTGAACCCATTGTTGTGGGTCCTGCACTCTGGATTTTTGAGAACAGATCCTGCTCCTCCTCTGTATGACAGCCTTTCAAGTATTTGAAATGTACTATCATACAGTGGACCCTCGACTTACAGATGGCTCGACTTACAGACTTTTTGAGTTACAGACTTCTCTGGCTGCAAAATTCAGATTCAATTTAGAGCCGGAGAATCGACTTACAGACCAGAAAAAAACCAAAATGGAACAAAAATAGAATAAAAACCGCTGGTTATGGGATTAATCGGTTTTCAATGCATTGTAGGTCAATGGAGATTCGACCTACAGACTTATTGACTTGCAGCCACCATTCCAATACAGATTAATTCCTTAAGTAGAGGGTCCACTGTATCTCCTCTCAGTCTTCTTTTCTCAAGGTTAAACATCCCCAGTTCTTTCAGTCTTTCCTTGGTTTCCAGTTGCTCTCCTCTGAACTTGTTTCAATTTGTCAGCATCTTTCTTGAAGTGTGGTATCCAAAACGGGACACAGGACTCAAGATGAGACCTAACCAGTGTAAAAAAGGGGGAACTAGTACCTCGCAGGATGCTTTTAGGAGGTTGCAGTCACATGCCACTCCTCTATGTCCTGGCGCACCCGCTCTGTAGTTGCAGAGTGTGCACACCAGGCTATAGAGGAAGGTACGTGACTGCTCTGCACTCACTCTATGCCTACAGAGTGACAGTGCAAGGGCAGGGATGGTCTGTGCTCCCCCTATGCTACACAGCAAGCATGCCAGGACAGGAGTACAGAGCTCACCTGCGAGGACATGAAGGACTGTTAGCGTGCCAGGAGCATCCCTAGGAGATATTCAATTTAGTGATGTATCACTTTTTAAAAAAACAAACTAAAAGTACAAACAGAACGGAAATAAGTCAATTTAAGTCAATATGATCATGCCTACTGCATTATACACTACATGATTTTACAGCGATTTTTAAAAAACTGGAACTTGAATAGATGTAAATCAGCCATGTGACCAAGTCCTGATGAACTTGAATGAGGAATTTTAAAGCATCATACACTTTTTTGTCTCCAGCCAAGAGCTCTTACCATCCCCTAAGAGTGATTCCAATTTGTCCAAGATTTCTCTTATATTGTATCTTTTTGAGAAGCAAAGGACACACACACACAAAACACAGACAGATTTGTTAATTGTTAATAAAGGTACAAACAACCTTGTCTAAACAGCTGACTGAGGGGGAAGAATGAGGGAAAGTGGGGTATCCTGGAAAAATGCATAGCTGTCTGGCATCCTTAAGCAAGAGATATTTGCACTGCAAAAATGTATTGCAGGTCCATATCATTCTTTTTACCAGTGAGCTCAAGTGTTTGCACCGAAACAAAATAGGTTCATCCAAAAGTGTTTTCTACAAAAGTGATTGGGGAGTCCCTAAGTATGCAGAAACAGAGACATTTATATTATTTGAAAAGAAAATTAAAAATCTTAAGATGAATGACTTGACAGATGTTCTGCCATATTAGCTAAGACACAAAGCTAAGATACCCTCTGGAAATCAGAGATAGGAAGACAATAATTTTCATGCCCCAGTAGCCCCTACAATGAGTTTACTGGAGGTAGAAATTAAAACTGGGAGACAGAAGATTGTTCTGAATTTAAAATAAATCCCCATTGTACTATATGGAAATATTTAAAAGAAAGGAAAGCAAAAGGGATACAATTTTCTTTCTCCAGTTTCAACACCTTGCTATATGTAAAATGCTGTTGTCCAGCTATTAAGTCCTTTAGTACTATAGATCACAGCAGGCAAAGGAGGGGAATCTAAGGACAAATATCATGAAAAGCTATGCCATATTGCCCTCCTGAAATCTACTCTTCTCTGGATTGTTACGGTCCTTCTGAAAACTAGAGCCCTGAACAGGTTCAAATGATGCTGCAGGTCCGCTTTGTAGTTACAGAGATAGAAACTGCCTTTAGCCATCTCTTAGTCAAATATTAAGTTAACTAAAATGTTTTTCTTCCCCACATATTAAGATGCTGTAACCAATACAGAAACATATACAGTACTTACCATTATTAACAATTTGCTACAACAACTTGGCTCATCATGTTTTAGTGGAAATATTTTGTGGTTAGAAATTAATATCACTCTCATTCTAATAATATTATTCTCCAAAACACATTTTGGGGTTCTGCTTTCCAAGATCTCTCTTTATAAATTTGTAGGCAAATCTATAAACAATGAAGGAGAAAACTACTGAATTTGCACAACCCAGTTATAAATCAACACCCTTACTGTGTGTTGTTTTATAAATTGCTGATGAATAATAATAATTTTAAAAAAGACGTAGGGAAGCAATGTAAGGGAGACCTCATATTTTAGGTATTCAGAAAATAAGGTATAGAAAAAATAATAATTACTGGACCAGTCTCAAGAAATTAAATGTATATTTCTTAACACAATTTTTTTGACAACTAAAAGAGAATTAAGCTTGTTTGACATTAAGGTAACAAGACATATATTCCAATGATAAACATAAAAGTTGACTTTCAAACCTAACAATTACACTCTGGTATAAATTCTCTTTTATTCAGTGACAGTATGGAAAGAATTGAATGAATTAAGATAAAACTGCATTTCACTAAGTGTGCTTATAATTTTTTACCATTTAAATACAATTTTAAGATTTAGAGTTCAGAAGACACTAGTTCAGCCATGAGCTCTCTATGTAACCTTAGGCAAACCATTAGTCTCTCAGCTTCAGTCTCCCATCTGAATTATGGAGATAATACTAACCTATCTCATAGGTCTGTTGCAAGAAATGCATACTAAATACTTTTAACATGTAAAATATGCATAAATTATCATTTTGATAGTACTACCAGTGTTGCTGCTCATTTGCCACATTTCCTAGAATAGATGGGATACTTTAGGATTTGTTGAAAATGTAGTTTCTTAAGAACTACAGATCCCATACCATATCACAAAGTGCTTTTGAAAAAGCCTTTACTTTCCATAGTTTGTTGCCACGTGTTCCACAAAAACACAAGATGGGACAGCTCTGGATACATGGAATGAATTTTGTGGTTCATTGGCTCCCACTCAAAGAAATAATAACTTCTTAATCCCAAATTTTGTGGAATTAGTTACAGAAAAATTTATCTAAATACTAATGATAATTTTCTCTCAAATGACATTCCTTTCCTATACACGCCTGAAAGAAGGCTGAAATATTTATACTGCAAATGGAAACAGATAACTTTATGCCTAGCAGGCATTTTGGGAACATCTGTCAATTTTTTTATGGAATGCACTGATTGTGGGCTATTGATTGCATTTAAACAAAGTTGTTACGGAAAAAAATCAGCTAACAATTCGTGTAGAAAAGGTTGATCAATATTTAAATGACTCTCTTTATTGATTTAAAATTAACTTTCAATTAAGAGATCTATAGGACTCTTAACTGCGACACTTATCCATTCAAGAGAAAATAAAGGTACATTTATCGATACACTTAAACAGCAGTGGCTGGTTTTCTATTGATTCAGTCATTTGTGCTGGGATTCGTTAGCATCATCCAGCTTGTATTTGCTTAGTAGTTTTTCCTGGTAAATGATACTGCAACATGAAGGAATGTATGGTACATAGAAAACACAGAAGACAAACAGAATATAAACCTATATTAGAAGGTAATGATTTTTCTTTTTCTAATATAAAAGTTATGTTGACTTCTTCAGTGAACAATACTATCAATAAAATAAAATGAAAAGGATATGATTGCATGTGTAACAGGACTGTAAAGGAAGTATCTGCATATTGTATAGATGACAATTTTTTCCTGTTAACTAACTCAAGCATGCTTTAGGTTCCAATTAACATATAATCAAGAGTACATTACTAGTTCAATATTTACAAGTACTGTATTGGAATTGAATTCTATAATGTTTGTATATATGGAAGGGCTGGGGAGAAATCAAACAGATACAATATATGTTGTAGTGTATTTATGCTTATGGAAGTATCTAAACAGAGTTGTGCAGCACAATTTTTGATGACACTAAATGAAATAAAAGTCAGTGGAACAGGTTTAGATGAATGTGCATAGGACTGCAGCCTCAGCCTTCAATTTTACACATACTTCCTATAGATCCATATTGAATACCATAAGATTTTTTAATTTCTTTTTTAGTAGCCAAGCCTGCAATCACAGTAGTTTCCAGTATGGTTAATAAACTGAGCGTGGTACCATGTATATTGAGGAAAACCCACTTTGTTTTAGAACACATAGCAAAGAGATGCAAGTATTTTTCTTCCAGCTTCTGCAATAAGGAACAACAGCAACTCATGCATGCTACTCATTCCTTCAACAACATTCCCACTTAACATATTGAATAGAGAGTAATTAACCTGAGATAATACTTTAAAGATGTTATTGTTTGTGCTTTGCACCATCTCTTCATGTGCATATCTATGCTCTCTTTCTGTCATAACCTAGAAATGCTGTACACTGATCAACGGTCTCTTACATTCTGTCCGTTGCCTATTCCTTTTTAGCAATGTGGTATCAGGAAAATGAAACAATGTAACTGTGTTAAGCATACTCTTATTTCAAATTCTGCTACTGTTTAATTGCATAGTCCGAAGAAAATAAATGTGCAGTCATATTTGTGACTGACCATACAGAATTTCTTTAAATATGGCAAGCAAAATGAAACAAAATCAGGGACATTTTAATTACACAGCACTAGTTATGGTGGCAATCCAGGGAAAGTTAAATACAGTTTAATCCCATCAAAATTAGCAGGAGTTGAACACTTAGCTTTATACTTAAATCCTATTACATTTTAATGGGATTTAAGTGCACTTCATTTTTTCAGGTAAGGAGCCTGCTCTTTTTATGGCCTGTAACTTCTATATATTTAACTGTTGATTTTAGATAGACAGATGTAAAACAAAGCGATTAGAATCAGCCACTAAAATCATGAATTCAATCACTAAGAAAAGACTGTTCTAAATCATGGTTCTCATTTGTATTTATTTTTTCTAAGTGAAAGTGAAATGTTTTAAAAATTCTTTTGGTTTAATCCTATTTTAATAATAATGACTTAATTTACTTTGATTTAATACATTTTTACACTGTTGTACACTGCTCTGTATCCCTTTATTGGAGGAAAGGTAGAATGTAAACAAACAAACAAATTTCTTGCCAGAGTCCCTCCTTGCCTTAAAGGATACTACAAAGAATGTTGTAGTGGGAGGAGGAAGGGAACAACTTTGTTATGATCTACAGAAATCCATGAATAAACAGACACTGGAGCAGGCGTGGAAAGCTTCAAGTTCACTATGGCTAAAATCCTTTTGGCAGTTGTGCAAACTTTTACAGGGATATTGCCATAAAATATGAAATCTCATAGATCTTATCTGTTGCATGTCAAGTCAAGTGACTCATTATGCAACAGATAATGTCTAGAGAATTTTAGAAGATCATTAAATGTTTTATAGACTACAGCAAAACCTTTGACTATCTGGATCATGAGAAAGTATGAAAGAGTAGGTGTGCCTCAGCACTTGATTGTTTTGATGCATAAACTGTATTGTGTACAGTAAGCTATCATTAGGACAGAACATGATGAATCAAAATGGTTTACAATAGGCAACGGCGTCAGACAAGGGTGCAATTTATCAACTAGAAAAAAATAGCCAAGTGTAAAGATGTGTCACTGGAGATAAAGAACAAGATCATTCATACTCTTGTATTTTCGATGACCATGTATAGATTTGAAAGCTGGAAAGTAAAAAAAGCTGATGGGGAAAATGATTTGTTTTAAACGTGGCACTGGAGAAGAGAACTGCAGATATCCCCGACTGCCAGAAAAACAAAAAGTGAGTCCTAGAGCAAATCAAGCCTTAACTATGTCTGGAGGCAAAAATGTTGAAACTGAGGTTGTCCTACTTTGAGCACCTCATGAGAAGGCAATATTCTCTGGAAAAGACAATAATGACTGAAAAGGTAAAAGTCAGGAGGAGAAGATCATATGAGATTCATTGACTCCCTAAAGGAACTACAGGCTTGTGTTTACAAGAGCTGAGCATGGCTGTTGAGGACAGGACATTTTGGAGACTGCTCATTCATAGGGTCAGAAGTGAAATGAAGGCACATAACAACAACCATAACCACAGCAACAATGTCTATAGAGATTTCTTATATAAATTACTTACAAAAATTATACCATTTGTGCAACAGTTGTGCAACAGGATTGCAGTCTATGTTTGGAAGTAAAATATCTGTAGTCAGGATTATTTTAATCTCTAAAGTAAACTTGTCAAAGTCTGATTTATATTCATGTCTTATACCATCAGAACTGCCTTTTTGCTGCTGCTCTTTTTTCTTTTTCTTTTTTTGGTATTCTGCTAACATAATGAAGGAATCACATAAGCACAGAGGAAATACACAGGAATGTTGGTTCCCAGTGTTGTACCTGATTCTACCATAGGCCACTGGTTCTTAACCTTGAGTTACTCAGGAGTTTTGGACTGCAACTCCCAGAAGCCTTCACCACCAACTGTGCTGGCTGGGGTTTCTGGGAGTTGCAGTTCAAAAACATCCGAGTAACAAAGGTTAAGAACCACTGCCATAGGCCACCCTATGTGATCCCGTTCCATCCATGTGTTTCCATCAATTGTACGTTATCAGAATGCTATAGGAAACGGCCACAAATAATGCACTCCATGCTATTCTAACCAAGTGTGAGCCTGCAGTGAATAACTCACAAATCACTTAAGGAGCCTTGTTACCAACAGGAATTAAATCTATGTTTGCCTTATAGCTTCACAACAAATGTAACATCAAAAATTTTGAGATTAATTGTGGATTATTTGATGATCATTATAAGAAAGCAAGCAAAGGATAACAAAGAAGGCACAATTGTTTTTAGTTAGCATAATTTTACTTTACTTTATTTACATTTATACCCTGCCCCTCTAGACAAAGTCTACTCATCTATCTAAATGTGTAGATAACAAGACTATATCTGCTTGTCTCTTCATGATATTGGCTGAAATATAGTTGCTTAGTGTTGTAAATAGTAACTAGAGATGTGCAGGAACCTCAGGTTTAGTAATTCATGCCAGTTAATCTGTGTTTGACAGATGCCAGGCCTGCCCCAGATTCCCTGCCTCACATCATCTGGGTGTTGCCTCTGAGTGGGTGCCCAAAAGAGAAGGCAAAGCGGGTTAGCACCGAAAACCTGTTCATCCAAAGGACCAGTACGAACTGCCAGTTCAGCTGTTTGTGCACATCTCTAATTGCAACTAAAATGGTCCATTGACTCAGTTGGGATTTGGTGAGTGAACCTTTCCATAAGTTTTATTGATTCAGTGGGCCTACTCTAGTTTTAACTTACTAAACTAAGCAATAGGATTCCAGCCACAGTGTGTCCCACAATCCTCTGTCTGCATGTCTGCATTCATTATATTTGCAACATAGGAAAACCCATGCTCAAATTTTACACAGGTACAATTCTGTGAGAGCAGGATTCACAATTACATATACAGTAGTGCCTCGACTTACGACCAAAATCCGTTCCAGAAGATGGACGTAACTTAAAATGGTCGTAAGTTGAAGCACCATCTCCCACTGAAATGCACTGGAACACAATTAATCTGTTCTGGCTGAAAAAAAACACCAAAAAGTTTAAAACAAAATAAAAATAAAACACAGCAAGCCCCATAGGAATGCGCTGGGGCTACAAAAAACAACAACCCAAAAATAAACAGAGCAAGGCCCGAAGGTGCTGGGGCTTTTAAAAAAACAAACAAACAAAACCCTCCAAAATAAATGGAGCAATCCACGAAGGTGCTGGGGCTTTAAAAAAACAAAAAAAACCCTCAAAAATAAACACAGCAAGCCCTGAAAGGGGGGGGGGCTTTAAAAAAAGAACCAAAAATAAACAATGGAACAAGCCCCATAGGAACGCACTGGGGGTGCAAAAAACAAACAAACACAAACAACAACAAAAAAAACCCGGAGCAAGCCCCAAAGGAACTGGGGCTTAAAAACAAAAACAAACCAAAAATAAACAACGGAGCAAGCCCGCACATTGGTGCTGCAAAAAAAAATTCACCAAAAAACAAAACAACAACACAGCACAGAAACATAATCCCCTCCAGCCCAAACTCAACCTGCAAAACCCACCCAGAAAAGTTTTTAAAAAGCAGAAAGCAGTACCTTACCTTACTAAGCAATCCCAAGCCTCTTCCAATTGCACTCACTTTAACTGTTGGGGCGAAAGAGCTACAAAGAAGTAGCCTTTTCGCCTACCAACGGTTAGCAATTTGAATTTCCCGCCCTTTTTCCCTGCCTTATTTTGATCATAACTGGAAGCTCCATCTGCAAGTCGAAGCAAAATTTTTCAACCAGAGCTGGTCGTAACTCAAAATGGTTGTAAGTTGGGACGTTCATAAGTCGAGGCACCACTGTACAACTCAAATCTCTCTGCTTCAGGTGCTGCACTGAGGGCACAGAGATTAACAAGTTCTGATACAGCTACATTCCTGCTTACTGTCTATGCATTTAGCTTACACAACTGCATAAACTGAATTGTAAAGGGGAACTGAAAAGAGTAGGAGCATCATGAAGATAAAACACAGAAGAAAAGAAAAGCACTGCAGTGTAACAGCTTATTATCTCATACTTCAAGTTTCCAATAGATGGGCATGAATCTTGGTTCAGAGGCTCGTACTAGTTCATACGCATGGCATCACATGTGCCGTGCATTCCCTTCCCCCACCTCCCTGGCCAATGACCTACTCATCAGTCGGTGCACGCTCCTCTCCCTGTTCTGCTGTTTGAACAGTCCCCAGGAGGAGCACATGTTTGCCTGTTATGCCTCATCTGAGTGGGTGATCAGCCAAGGAGGCAGGACAGGGAAGCCCATGCTTATGCTGGAGACTGGTCAAGCAGCCAATGAGGAGGAGGAAAGCAGCACACACCAGCTGGTAAGTGTAGTGCCATGTATACGAACTGGCACAAACCTCCAAACCAAGGTTCATGCCTCTCTCAAGTTTTCAATATACGAAGTGCTGAAAAGACAGGTATTATTAAATATATTTTAACTGGAATAAAGGCAAGAAAAAGCTTAATACATGTCAGTTTCTGAAAGCTTATTGTACAGTTACACAGATAGTGTTACACTTAGAGATGAATTGCTGTAAATTAATAAATTACATGTTGTATGGTTTCTTAAAAGATGACACTGTTAAGGTGCTACACTCAATATGCCACCAGGTTTGGAAAAATCAGCAGTGGCCAGAGGATTGGAAAAGATCAGTTTACATCCCAATACCAAAGAAGGGCAGTTCCAAAGAATGCTCCAACTACAGTACAACTGCATTCATTTCAAACGCTAGCTAGGTTATGCTCAAAATCCTACAAGGTAGGCTTCAGCAGTATGTGGACCAAGAACTCCCGGAAGTACAAGCTGGATTTTGAAGGGGCAGAGGAACTATAGACCAAATTCTTAAAATGCGCTGGGTTATGGAGAAAGCCAGAGAGTTCCAGAAAAATATCTACTTCTGCTTCATTGACTAAGCAAAAGCCTTTGACTGTGTGGACCACAGCAAACTGTGGCAAGTTCTTAAAGAAATGGGAGTGCCTGACCACCTTATCTATCTCCTGAGAAATCTATATGTGGGACAGGAAGCAACTAGTAGAACTGGATATGGAAACATTGATTGGTTCAAAATTGGGAAATGAGTATGACAAGGCTGTATATTGTCCCCCATCTTATTTAACTAATATGCAGAATGCATCATGCGAAAGGCTGGACTGGATAAATCCCAAACTGGAATTAAGATTGCCGGAAGAAATATCAACAACCTCAGATATGCAGATGATACCACTCTGATGGCAGAAAGTGAGGAGGAATTAAAGAACCTCTTAATGAGGCTGAAAGAGGAGAGTGTAAAAAATGGTCTGAAGCTCAACATCAAAAAAACTAAGATCATAGCCACTGGTCCCATCGCCTCCTGGCAAATAGAAGGGGAAGATATGGAGGCAGTGACAGATTATAAATTTCTGCCTCCATGATCACTGCAGATGCTGACAGCAGCCATGAAATTTACTCTGTATTTCTTATGTTAAAGGTGTGTGTGTGTGTGTGTGTGTGTATATATATATATATATATATATATATATATATATATATATATATATATATATATATATATATATATATATATATATATATATATATATATATATATATATAGTTATATATAGTTATATATATATAACTACTGTTTCCACAATTAAATTAAAAGACGCTTGCTTCTTGAGAGGAAAGCGATGACAAACCTAGATAGCATCTTAAAAAGCACAGACATCACCTTGCCGACAAAGGTCTGCATAGTCAAAGCTATGATTTTCCAGTAGTGATGTATGGAATTGAGAGCTGGACCATAAAGAAGGTTGACCATTGAAGAATTGATGCTTTTGAATTGTGGTTCTGGAGGAGACTCTTGAGAGTCCCCTGGACTGCAAGGAGAACAAACCTATCCATTCTAAAGGAAATCAACCCTGAGTGCTCACTGCAAGGACAGATCCTGAAGCTGAGGCTCCAATACTTCGGCCATCTCATGGGAAGAGAAGACTCCCTGGAAAAGCCCCTGATGTTGGGAAAGTGTGAAGGCAAGAGGAGAAGGGGATGACAGAGGATGAGATGGTTGGACAGTGTCATCGAAGCTACCAACGTGAATTTGACTGAACTCCGGGAAGCAGTGGAAGACAGGGCCTGGCGTGCTCTGGTCCATGGGGTCAAGAAGAGTCAAACATGACTTAATGACTAAACAACAACAACAACAATGGTAACATAAACAAGTAGCTTTGACAGAGATTTCTTAACTTGTGGTACTTTTCTGGCAAAAGTAACACTATTTGCTGAACTGTGCAATACCAATGTATTCTATCCAGAAATTGTTAATACGGCATTGATAAATTCTCTGGTTTTTGCTTGTGTTACTTTGAATATCAGGTCCACTTTAATCTGTGCTAGGAGTTGGTAGCAAGCCAGTCGTAACAATTTGTCTATCGTTTTCATGCAGGGTTCAGACATTATTTCTTCCCCTTGGTATAAATGTAAAATAATCTTGAACACTTGTGATTTTTCGATTTTTTTCTATATGTCCAGATACAGAAGAAGGTGGACCAAGCCGCCCAGAGACTCTTGCAGAGTGCTGGTGGCATACAAGTTGAATGAATGAATGAATGAATGAATGAATGAATGAATGAATGAATGAATGAATGAATGAATGAATGAGGGAGAAAAGACCCAGCTTTCCACTTCTCATCTGAAAGCTATCATCATGTTAATGGTACATGTATGTGTAAAAGACTTGCTCAGTTCATTTTTTTTCTGGACTCCAAAATTTTACACTTTTATGTTTTTGAAAGACTTTTTCATTCTGGAATGGGATCTCGTAATTTAATCATAATAGGAAAGCAGATTTCTTCTGAGACTGAAATACCACTTTTCCTAAAAGTTTGTCTAACATGGAAACATACTTGATTTATTTTATCAAATACAAGTACACTGATATCATTCATAGTATTATATAACACTGATTAGTTTGGCCTTAGATGAACAGAAACTCTTAATCTTCTCCTTGTATATATATAAAAAATCTTAGGTTTCACCTACATATGGAGTCTGTTTTTTGCTCAAAGTTCATGAAATTCCAGTAACGAAATCAATGTATGCATGTTTAGAGCAGTTCTCAGAGTTTTGTAAGAGATATTAAGTAAGTAAGTAATTAAGTATTCTAAGTAATTATTTAGATTCTTTTCGTGCAGTAATGGAGCTCAATTAAGCCTACCCCAGTAGCGTGTGTGTGTTTCTGTGTGTACAGAATTATAGATGTGCAAAGTTATGAAGATTCCTGACAGTATTATACATCTGATTTCCTTACAGAAATCTATGACCAGTCCAGATCATCTATAGTAAATTCATGCAAATGGAATCAGTGAAAACAATAATAAATTGTTCACATGTATGTACAGAAATATACACAGAAGTAACACATGCAATTCAGTTACACTTGGCATACACATTATTCTATATACCAAGAACCTTTCAGAATACATAGAAATTTAAGAATAGGCATGGTACCTATTCCCTTTAGCTACTACCTTTTGTTTTGGGGAAAGCGTGGTCCAGGATTTCTGCCTGTAGAATGCCCTCACTTCCTTTTGAGAGGACAGTTGAAAGGGACTAGAAATTTGGTAGATTGTTTCAATCTATTGGTTTAGAGGGCAACAACATTGGTCACTTACTCCACAGTTTGCAAAGGATTTAGCATGGATGAAGTCAAATTAAACATAGTGCCTAAGCCCAGTGGGAATTTATTCGCAAAGGCTTTCACGGCCGGGATCTAATGGCTGTTCTGGATTTTTCAGGCTCTTTGGCCGTGTTCTGAAGGTTGTTCTTTCTAACGTTTCACTAGTCTCTGTGGTTAGCATCTTCAGAGGACAGCAACCTGTGCTCTGGCATTCCCAAACCAACTACACCAGAGCACAGGTTGCTGTCCTCTGAAGATGCAGGCCACAGAGACTGGCGAAATGTTAGGAAGAACAACCTTCAGAACACTGCCAAAGAGCCCGAAAAACCCAGAACAACCACCATTGGGGATTGTTTCTTTTTAATGGGGAAACAGCTTCCTTTTAATTAACAAGCTGGTTTAATTTTGCTCTGCACTGACATGTTGTTGTTTAGTCATTAAGTCGTGTCCGACTCTTCATGACCCCATGGACCAGAGCATGCCAGGCCCTGCACTGACATATTGGCTACCAATTAAATTCCGTATCAGGTTCAAGTGCAGGCTTAGTCCTATAAAGCTCTTAATGGTTTGGGACTTCAGTAAATGGCTGACTGCTTCCTTCCAGGTGGAACTGCCCATCCTACCTGTACTTCCCAGGCAGGACGTCTGAATCTGCCAACCCCTTGAGAAGCCCGGAAGAAAAGAATAAGAACCCGGGCCTTTTCTGTGGTTGCCCCCAACTGTGAAATGAACTCCCATTTGAAACATGCTGGGTCCCTTCTTTGGTAACATTCAAGAAAACTTCTCTATTCAGGCAGGCTTTTTAATCTATTCAATCTAATAGCTGCTGAGTACACATACTTAACATCTATCACTGCTGCTTGTTTTTAATGTTTTAATTTTGAATTTTACTTGCTGATTAATTTAAGTTATTGTAGCTGTTTTTCTTATTTTTTGTTCTGTTATTCATTTTACTATCTAATGTTATTGTATCAATTAATTATGTTGGTATTTTATGATTATTGACTGTGTTTTTGTTCTTTGCTGTACACCACCTAGTGTGGCCTTTAGTCAGATGGATACTGTAAATAAATAAACAAATAAATTTTGCTTCACTTTCTGCCCTATGTGGTTGCCTGATCTGATAGTAAGGGGGACAGTAACCTTCATCTGAGCATCTGCTGTTTCCAAATAGGTTGTGTGCTTTTTTAAGGCTTTAAAGTCAGATTTGAGATGAATTATCACTAAACACTTGAGAAAAATATTTTTTTTAAAAAAAGGAGGTAGAAATTTCTAGTTAGCACCTTGTCAGATCAAAGGTGTCAGTGATTAGTCCATACCTAAAGTAAAAAAGAAACCTCTGTGTGTCTTTTGTGAATAACTTGTCATAATAATCTGGATGACTAGTGACTTCACCCAAGGAAAACAATGGAATATAATGGATCTAAATATACCTTTGGTCTAGATGGGTGGGGTAGAAGTCCAATAAAATAAATAAAAATAAAAAAATGAACAAATATTTTACTTGTTGTGTAGCCACACCCGTAGACTAAAGATAAAAGCAGATGAATGAGAGAACATTAATGAAAATGGTGGGCTTGGCTATAGAGGAAATTAGCCCATGATTACAATAAGGATCCTGTAATGGACGAAGACAGAATGTAGGGCTTGTAAATCATAAGATTTAAAATGTTCCCCACTCTTCCCATGCCTGAGAAGTTTGAAGAGTAAGGAAAGGAAAATAAAATAAACACTTTTTGTTTTCTCACTCTTCAGCATCATCACTTCAATGGATGCTCTGGTTTTGGAGTAGCAGCCAGGTCAAAACCTGATTTCTTTGTGATGATATAAGAGGAAGATTAAGTTTTAGGATATGGGGTCCTCCTCAGTTTCTAACTTCATCAACTTAAGAGTTTACAAAGCTCCTGTTCCAGCACATCTGAAGCCCTGCCCAAGATTACTCCATTAGACTGGGGGGGGTGTTTACATTCCAACATTCCACTTCATTTGCATTCATTAAAATACTTTTTTAAAAAATCTGATAAATCTACAAAGAAAGTTGCGAACCACTTCAGCAGTCCATTATCTCTACCTAGAACAAGGGTAATGATATAAAAGAACACTCATTGATAAAAATTGTGATGAATCCAGACACTGTCTCGAACTGTACTAGACCTTTAGATGCAACATGGCATTCTTCAGCGTGGAATGCACAGGAAGGCTCTCTTAAGTATAAAGAAAATTAAATATTTCTTGCTCTACTGCAGCAAGGGCATGATGTCTGTTGTTGGACGCTCATGTCATACACATCTATCACCTGAGATGCCAGGAAGATAATGTTGTCAACACCTTGAATGTTCACTACCTTTGTTAATACTGCCATTGTCAACTTGGAAGCTCATTACTGGGTATAAATATACAGTTGCCATTTTGTAATGTACTTCATGTGTTTAAGGAAATTGATTCTGACATGCAAAAGCTCACAATGAAATACATTTGTCTTAAAGGTGCCACATTATTTTTGTTTTTGTTGATTTCTGCAACTCTTGAGTGCAGACAGTAAAGTCAGCATATATTTATTATAGTGCACACTCAGCATGTCTCTTACAATCTCATTTGTGGCTATCTGCAGCAGACATGAGGTATCTGAGGGTAAGCTTACCCTCTTTAGCAATATGCAAATGTTCCTCTATTTGCACATATTGTATGTATGTGACCATCTTTGTGAGATTACCACAAACAAAGAATTTTCCATAGACTGCAGACAAGTTAGTACAGAATAGGTTTGTACAGTTCCAAATCTGAACTGATCAAGAAAGTCTAAGGGTTAAATGCTGTATAAAATTTCAAATGAACTACACAAGAGCACATAAAAGTGGGCCTGAAATGCTCCTGTTTAGCTTAACGAGTTGCAACTTTTTGTTGTTTAGTCCTTTAGTCGTGTCCAACTCTTCGTGACCCCATGGACCAGAGCACACCAGGCCCTCCTGTCTTCCACTGCCTCCCGGAGCTTGGTCAGATTCATGTTTGTAGCTTCAATGACACTGTCCAACCATCTCACCTCTGTCATCCCCTTCTCCTCTTGCCTTCACACTTTCCCAACATTAGGGTCTCTTCCAGAGAGTCTTCTGTTCCCATGAGATGGCCAAAGTATTGGAGCCTCAGCTTCAGGATCTGTCCTTTCCAGTGAGCACTCAGGGTTGATTTTCTTCAGAAATGATAGGTTTGTTCTAGGAGACTCTCAAAAGTCTCCTCCAGCACCACAATTCAAAGGATCAATTCTTTGGCGGTCAGCCTTATTTATGGTCCAGCTCTCACTTCCATCCATCGCTACTGAAAAAATCATAGCTTTGACTATGTGGACCTTTGTTGGCAAGGTGATGTCTCTGCTTTTTAAGATGCTGTCTAGGTTTGTCATCGCTTTCCTCCATAGAAGCAGGCGTCTTTTAATTTCAGGGCTGCTATCACCATCTGCAGTGATCATGGAGCCCAAGAAAGTAAAATCTGTCACTGCCTCCATATCTTCCCCTTCTATTTGCCAGGACGTGAAGGGACCAGTGGCTATGATCTTAGTTTTTTTGATGTTGAGCTTCAGACCATTTTTTACACTCTCCTCTTTCAGCCTCATTAAGAGGTTCTTTAATTCCTCCTCACTTTCTGCCATCAGAGTGGTATCATCTGCATATCTGAGGTTGTTGATATTTCTTCCGGCAATCTTAATTCCAGTTTGGGATTTATCCAGTCCAGCCTTTCGCATGATGCATTCTGCATATAAGTTAAATAAGCTGGGGGACAATATACAGCCTTGTCATACTCCTTTCCCAATTTTGAACCAATCAATGTTTCCATATCCAGTTCTAACTGTTGCTTCCTGTCCCACGTATAGGTTTCTCAGGAGATAGATTACGTGGTCAGGCACTCCCATTTCTTTAAGAACTTGCCACAGTTCGCTGTGGTCCACACAGTTAGAGGCTTTTGCGTAGTCAATGAAGCAGAAGTAGATGTTTTTCTGGAACTCTCTGGCTTTCTCCATAATACAGCATGTTAGCAATTTGGTGTATGGTTCCTCTCCCCCTTCGAAATCCAACTTGTACTTCCGGGAGTTCTTGGTCCACATACTGCTGAAGCCTATCTTGTAGGATTTTGAGCATAACCTTGCTAGTGTGTGAAATGAGTGCAATTGTACAGTAGTTGGAGCATTCTTTGGCACTGCCCTTCTTTGGGATTGGGATGTAGACTGATCTTTTCCAATCCTCTGGCCACTGCTGATTTTTCCAAACCTGGTGGCATATTGAGTGTAGCACCTTAACAGTCTCATCTTTTAAGATTGTAAGTAGTTCGACTGGAATGCCGTCACCTCCACTGGCCTTTTTGTTAGCCATGCTTTCTACGGTCCATTTGACTTCAGTCTCCAAGATGTCTGGCTCAAGGTCAGCAACCACACTATATGGGTTGTCCAGGACATCCCGATGTTTCTGGTATAATTCCTCTGTGTATTCTTGCAACTTCTTCTTGATGTCTTCTGCTTCTGTTAGGTCCCTACCATTTTTGTCCTTTATCATGACCATCTTTGCACAAAATGTTCCTTTCATATCTCCAATTTTCTTGAACAGATCTCTGGTTTTTCCCTTTCTATTAGTTTCCTCTGTTTCTTTGCACTGTTCATTTAAGAAGGTCCTCTTTTCTCTCCTTGCTATTCTTTGGAAGTCTGCATTCAAGTTTCTGTAACTTTCCCTATCTCCCTTGCATTTTGTTCCTCTTCTCTTCTCTGCTATTTGTAAGGCCTTATTGGACAGGCACTTTGCTTTCTTGCATTTCCTTTTCTTTGGGATGGTTTTTGTTGCTGCCTTTTGTACAATGTTATAAGCCTCCATCCATAGTTCTTCAGGCACTCTGTCCATCAAATCGAGTTCCTTAAATCTGTTCTTGATTTCCACTGCGTATTCATAAGGGATCTGGTTTAGATTATACCTGACTAGCTCAGTGGTTTTTCCTAGTCTCTTCAGTTTAAGCTTGAATTTTGCCATAAGAAGCTGATGATCAGAGCCACAATCAGCTCCAGGTCTTGTTTTTGGTGACTGTATAGAGCTTCTCCATCTTTGGCTGCAGAGAATATAATCAATCTGATTTCGGTATTGCCCATCTGGTGATATCCATGTGTAGAGCCGCCTCTTGTGTTGTTGGAAAAGAGTGTTTGTGATGACCAGCTTGTTTTCTTGACAAAACTCTATTAGCCTTTGCCCTGCTTCATTTTGAACTCCAAGGCCAAACATACCTGTTGTTCAATTTTATCTCTTGACTCCCTACTTTAGCATTCAAGTCCCCTAGAATGAGAAGAACATCCTTCTTTGGTGTCAGATCTAGAAGGTGTTGTAAGTCTTCATAGAATTGGTCAATTTCAGCCTCTTCAGCATTGGTGGTTGGTGCATAAACTTGGATTACTGTGATGTTGAAAGATCTGCCTTGGATTCGTATTGACATCATTCTATCTTTTTTGAGATTATATCCCATTACAGCTTTTCTCACTCTTTTGTTGACTATGAGGTCTACTCCATTCCTTCTACGGGATTCTTGCCCACAATAGTAGATATGATAATCATCTGAATTGAATTTGCCCGTTCCTTTCCATTTTAGTTCATTGACGCCCAGGATGTCAATGTTTATTCTTGCCATCTCCTGTTTGACCACATCCAACTTACCAAGGTTCATAGATCTTACATTCCAGGTTCCTATGCAGTATTTTTCTTTGCAGCATTGGACTTTCCTTTCACTTCCAGGTGTGTCCGCAGCTAAGCATCCTTTTGGCTTTGGCCCAACCACTTCATTAGCTCTGGAGCTAGTCATACTTGTCCTACGCTCTTCCTCAGTAGCATGTTGGATGCCTTCCAACCTGAGGGGCCCATCTTCCAGTGTCATATCTTTCAGCCTTTTGTTTCTGTTCATAGAGTTTTCTTGGCAAAGATACTGGAGTGCATTTAGTCAGAACTCTCCACTATGACCTGTCCGTCTTGGGTGTCCCTGCACGGCATAGCCCATAGCTTCTTTGAATTACTCAAATCCATTCGCCACAAGGCAGCAATCCATGAAGGGGAAGTTGCAACTAAAATAGACCTATTTGAATTAATGGAACAAATTGTGGAGAAGACTTACTAAGTTCCCGCTAATTCAATGAGCCTACTCTAGTGTGACTTACTATGCTAAGCAAAAGAATTTCAACCATATGACATATGCTCTAGTAGAAGATTTGAACTTTCTCATCATATGATTTTCAGAATAAGAAATATTCAGGTTTACCATTTTCTTCTACACAGTATTAACAAAAGTTAGTAGTAAAGAAATTAGTAAATTATATTACATTAATAAATTAAAGTTAAGCTAGAAAAGAAAACTAAAAGAATCACAGCACAAAATATACTTTAAATAACATTTCTGTTGAATTTAAAATCCATTTAAGCCCTACACGGCCTTGGTCCAGGCCACCAAAAGGATTGTATGTCCTGAGATTTTCACTCACCCTCATCCACTGTCCATCTAACAAGCCTATTCAGGCCAGGGGGAAGTGAAACCCACGAGAAGGATATATCAGGGGTCTCCTACAAGCTTTCCTCAGACTGAAGAAGCTACTTAGATGAGTAGTGAAGCATTTCAACCTAATTAGAAAGAAGTCCAATTACCATGATTTAACTTACAGATATTAGAGATCATATTGTAAAAATATGTTGGCTACTAGTGTGCAGCAAAGAATTTCAGAAGATCAATCTATGCTTTATAGAGTATAGCAAAGCCTTTGACTGTATGGATCATAGGAATATATAGACTGGTCATAAAGAAATGAGTGTGCCTCAACACTTGATTTTCCTGATGTGTTACTTGTATTGTGGATAGGAATATAGAGACATACAGTATACTGTTAGTACAGAATACAGAGGTTTCCCATAGTTATCAGACAGAATACAGAGGTTTCCCATAGTTATCAGACAGATTTCTCTATCTGGAAAACTGGATTAGATTTGGATGAAGGATTAAAATTTGGTGGAAGAAACATACCGTATTTTTCGCACCATAAGACGCACTTTTTTCTCACAAAACAGGGGGGGTGGAAAGTCTGTGCGTCTTATGGAGCAAAGAAAACAGATTATATTTTCCTGTTTTCTTCTCCTAAAAAATTGGTGCGTCTTATGGAAAGGTGCGTCTTATGGAGCGAAAAATACGGTAACTGATATAGGATA
Organism: Pogona vitticeps; assembly: GCF_051106095.1. NCBI lineage: Eukaryota > Metazoa > Chordata > Lepidosauria > Squamata > Agamidae > Pogona > Pogona vitticeps. The sequence goes on along the minus strand of NC_135786.1, from coordinate 205,283,197 downwards.
AGTAGATGACAGTATATTATTACTATAATTGAACATTAATAAGTCAAAAATATGACTACAGAAGAACTACACAACTTTAATGTTGACAATGAAAAGATCTTGGTTTTATCATCAATTCCAATGGAGATTGTAGCCACGAAATCAAAAGAAGACTGATAATCAGAATGGCAGGTCAGAAGGAACTACAGAATATAATCAAGTGTAGGGCCATGTTACTAGAGACCAAGGCCAAGATGATTCACTTATTGTGTTCCTGGAAAGTGGAAATCTAGTGTTGGAAGACAACTTTGCAGATATCACAGAAATACAAACAAGTGGGTTTGATTTTAAATTAATCCTAAACTCTCTCCAGAAGCAAAATTGATGAAACTGAGATTGTTGTGCTTTGGGAAGATCACGAGAAGACAAGATTTGGTAGAAAATACAATAATACTAGGAAAAGTTGAAGACCATATGTATGATGGATTGACTCTATCAAAGAAGCCCCTGCCTTGAATTTAGAACAGATGAGCAGAGCAGTTAATGAGGTATTTTTGGAAGTCAGTTATTCACAGGATTACCATATAGTAAGTCAGAGGCCTGTAGTTATGTGGTGGCACATAACTACAGGAGGTTGCTGTTTGCTGATGCAATTTGGATGGTTGCAGTAAGGATTGCATAAGATATAATGATTGTGAGGGAGTCTGTAAAATTAAGTTAAGAGTATACATGCAGGCAGTAGTGCTGGCCATGAAAAGCACATCCAGTAGGGAATTATTCCTCGCCTCTGGAGCAATCGTCCTCTGGAGATTCGCGCAGCCCCCTCGCTGGGTATTTTTAAAAACATGGATGTTCAGGCAGGCCTTCCCTCCAGTTAATCTCTGATTCTATTCCTTTCTCTTTTTCTTTTATGGTTTATTTTTTCATATTTTTTCGCCATCTTGAAGAATTGGGTATTTAGTTTAATAATTTTTATTTATTGTCGTATTATGTGTTTGTAAGCCGCCTAGAGTGGTCGTAATGACTAGATAGGCGGGGTATAAATAGAATGAATGAATGAATAAACGAACAAACAAACAAACAAACAAGCAAACAAACAATATGTATAGCTTGAGAATAAGTGGGTGTACTTTACTCAATTAATTCCTTCTCTACATAGATTTAAGGAATACTGCACTGCTCCTTTCAGCATCCACTAGCTGACTTGTGTGCTAACTGAATAGGGATGTTTGTAGCATATGGAATCAAAATACTCTTCTGTTTCACAGAAACAGGGCTCATTAAGTTAAGCCTATGGGATATTTATCTTTTCGTCTCTGCTCAAAAAACTTACAACGAAATATGTGAAGCATGAATCTTTTAAGACTTCTAGATAGAATAGGTAATGGTAGTTAAGAAACAAGAAAAAAACTACTAGAAAAAAAGAGAGTTAAATGAGTTCTCAAATAAATATTGAAGGAAAAATAATACAGTACCTTTATTGATTTATACAGTAATTTAGAAGCTTAAATAATGGAAATGAAGACAGTTGTGAATAAGTTACAGCTAACAGTCACAGCTGTAATGCAGAAACTAGCACTTTCTGCATAAAATGGACTATACCACACTTAGGCAGAGACTGCAGCGTCTCTTAGGCAGAGAAGCTGCAGTCGCCATCTTTACAAAGGGCAGCTCAGATTCCCTTAAGGCAGACCATAGCAGTGGAGGCCAGTGCAGCCAGCAGCAGTGGATTGAGACCGCGGAGGCTGCCGTGGTGCAGACTGCCATAGATGGCGGTGGTGGGAGCACAGACTGTGGTCACCAGGGCAGGGAGGCGACTGGGGCAGGGTGGCAGGCTATGGGGGTGTCAGCTTTTTTTTAAGGCAGCCTCTGGCTGTCTAACCCACACACACACACACAAACCGACAAATAAATTTGTGCTTTGTCAGTTCATAGGGAGGAGCTTTGTGCTTTGTGATTCGTCAACTTTGACAGATCACAAAGCAGGATGAATCACCAAAATGGCTATTCGTCCCCATCTCTATTTCTGACTATCAAATAAGTCACAGCGGTCTATGATTGTTGCATTTTCGCAGCTCAGTGGTTTAAGTCTCTGGCTGCAGAACCAGAAGTTGGGAGCTGATTTTCCCACTGGGTCTCCTTGACAAGGGCTGGACTTGATGATATATAGCAGTGGTCCACAAACTTTTTGGTACCACAGACTGGTTTAGGGTGCATGCATGGGGGCATATGTCTGTGCATGAGGGGGCGTGTGTTCCTGTGCGTGTCTGTGTGTGCATCCATGCATGTGGGGAACATGCATATATCTGTGTATGCATGTGGAGGAGTGTGCGTGAATCCACACATGCATGAGGGGCATGTGTGTGTGTGTGTGTCTGTGAGTGTGGGGGGAGATCTGTGGCCCGGCCCTGCCAAGGCCACGATCTGGTACCAGGCCGTGGACTGTGTCTTGGGGACCCCTGATTTATAGGTTCTCTTCCAGCTCTGCAATTCAAAGATTATGTCTGAAGAAATTAGATTGTAAATGTTCTACAACCATATTTTGGAAAGCTGAAACGTACCAGAAATAAAAGAAAAGGTTACAACTTTTTTCTCCTCCTTAAAAAAAAATAGGTAAGTTGCCACAAGATCCAGCCAGTTTTATCTTTCCAACATATGCTTTCCATGACATAGCATCATTCCAGAGGTGATGGAGAGGATAAGATCATTATATTCCCAAAATAAAGATTTTTTCCCCTTCCAAAATAATCAAATTCAATATTTTTTACTCTACATGCCATTCTTCAATGAGAAACTTCCAAAAGAGAATCATAATTCAGCTTTAGTTGGACTGTGGGTTTCAATGGCAGGAAATTAATCTTCCAAATAAATTTACTACTGTATTATCATTTACCAGGTGCACACAAGAATATACCACTTTCCTGTACTGTAAACAGTGAATAAGTAGATTTAGAATGTAGACTTGAGTTGATTGAATCTTCTACCAAGCAGGAATATCCACAAATGGTAGCAACATAACTGGGTTGGAACAAATAATGGGACTGTTAGGCTAGATAAGGGAATAAATTGCTTCTTTGACTTGTATTCACTCTAGTTTCAGTGGAAAAATAGAGAGACCTATATACAAAGCCCCTCTGTTTAATCTTCCAGGCAACATTTGGAAAAATAGTCGTTATATACCACCTCTTTTTTAAAAAATGCCAATGCCACACAAGCAGTAGAGGAAGGATCCACCAATTCTGCAAAACCACTGTGGATCTCTGACTGGCAAGGGTCCAAAGGCAACAATTCCATAGTGGAGATGCTGAGCTCCTAAATACTGGAGTTGATTATCCCTGCTGCAATAGCAGCCACTGAATTATGCTACTTGCAGGTTCCACAGAGATGGTGGATAGGGAGCTAGAGATAGGGAGCTGTGGCTTTTATGAAACAAATGAGACCCTGAGTAAATGCAATATGGTGCAAGAAGGAGAAAATAGGACTCCTGCTTTAATCTCTTCATTTACCAAGAATTGCCAAATTTCTCAATTATATTAAATTTTGCGTAAATTTGCACAGGATATAGCTAGGATATAAATTTTTTTCAACATAGATATTACTATAATATCTTGAGTTAGTCATTTAATTCTAATTGTGAGGGGGATAAAATGTAGACACTTTGGAGATTTATAGATGCTGCAGATAACATGTAACGGGCTAGCCTCCAATCAGGTTCTAGATCTAAGTACATCCGTGTCTAGAATATTCCTCTCCGATATTTACTTTTCTGTATAAACTGACAGATTAATATATTGATCAATTGTACGGAGGAACATTGTATCAGAAGTGGAGACAACAACATTACCCAGTTTCTGCTGTTGGAGAGCTCCATGCAAACTGAGCTCTCTACCTCTTACATGTTAACTCTTGCAAATTTTCATCTGGACAGCCATAGTGATTCACCTAGGGAAACCTAATTTGATTAACTGTGAATATTCAGCAAATCAAACTATTTCCCCCGCTGTGGCATTGCACTCTGAGTTCCTAGCTGCACTGTAAAGTGATACAGTCCAGTCACAGATTGGCTTGTCAAAAAACACAAGTAGTATAATTTCTCCATTTTAACAATTTCAGAATGTACAGGTATTTTTTGTTTCACTAATTTCTATAGAACTTTGTTTATTGGGCAATACAGAGTTCCTCACTTAATTCCTTTCTGCTGCCAGAACTCCAAAATGTCAGCTTGTATTTTATAACCATATTTTTCAAAGTAATTAACTAAGACATATTTTGTATGACAATTAAAAACCATTCACGTGCAGACGCTTGTAAGTATTATTATTATTTCTAATTTACTGAAAGTACATATGTGTACTTTTGCCTCTAGCTTAAATACAGTGAATGCTGTAGTTGGTTGCACAGGAATTGTCTCAAGAACATTAAAGCAAGCCAAACACGATTGCATTCCAACTAAAATTGCTCTCTTTATACCGTGTATTGAAACTTGATAACTGTTGGTTATAAAATTCCTTTGATTTTCTGTAGGTAATAAAATACTTTGGCAATTACTATTGACAGTTCTGGATAATCTTGAAGGCTGCCTTGCCTGAAGAAGATGAGTGTTACAAATCACTCCACTGAAAGAGGGAAGAACAGCAGCAGGCAGCAGACAGGTTTCAATTTCACAATGCTGATTATCTCATTCGTGATTCTATGCATGCCTAAATCTGAGGATCCCTCAAGCAGCTATATGGACTTCTACTTTTAAAATGCCTATTACGCTTTCATACTTTTTGCTGTTTCCTGACGAGTGCCATTTCGCCAAGCTTAAATAGCAGAAAATTGCACTGCTTTTCCTCTGCCCATCTCCTCAATCTCTATTAACCTGTACAAGAACAAAGGAATATGATGGTCCAGCTATAGGTTTAGAAATAGGTTTCAAGTTGTTTTTCATCTACTGGTAGCCATTTTTCTGTTTCATAAATGTAGTCTAACAATAATGTCATTTTAATGCATTAAGAAATGAGTGGCAATGCAGAATTTTGAATCTTAAATGTATACAGATATACATTATATGCACAGATTCATGCACACCTTTTAAAATATATATGTATGTGTTATTTACATAAGCAGCAGATGATGACAGCACACTCAGAGACTGTAATACCTTAAGCAAAGGTATGAAAAGATATTGGAATTCTTTCTGTCTAGGTTGCAGGAGAACAATAGAATACAGCAAAAAGGGGGGGGCAAGGGGGAGAAAAAAGAAATTGTTGAAGCACCTGGCTTTAATGCATGCAGTAGGCCTTTATTAGATGTCATAAACTGAATGATGCATTACTCTGCGGACTACTTACAGACTATGAATGTTGAGGTAAAATGGAGGACAAAGAATTCTTTTGAAACAAGGTTAAATGTTCTTTTAAATCAAGCCATGTTTTATTAAATATGGAATACTTAATAAAGAGATTTGAAAACTATTTTATTTTAAATTTTTAAATGCATTGTAGTATCTTTTAAATAACGGGTATTTTACTTACACAGCTTATACTGAAAATAAGAATCACATAGATATAGTCTATCCTATGTTCAATTGTACTAGTAAGCAAATTTTTTTTAAAAAAACTACTATTGACTAATCAACATTTGACAGCTCTATGTCCCCTCTAAGCAATTACATTAAAATTCATATGCGTTGCCAGGCATATATGCACAAAAAATGTAATTCTGTCCATCTAGAAATGTCTTTTCCCCCTAAAAGCTACTTTGTATTTAGAAAGATAAAGGAATGTTTTTGAAAATAACCATTGCTAGCTGCCCATCAATTCCTTGCTTTCAGCTCATAGCCTACTGAAATTTCCCATTATGTCTCACTGAGGCTTATATGAGATAGAAAGGCCAGACTATGGCCCTTCAACAAAAACGGAAGGGGGGTTGTTGGGGTGTTACAGCATTAGAACACACAGCTGTTGCTTGCAAACTGCAAATAATGGAATAACTCACTGCGTGTTTTGCCTACTTTGCTGTTGATAAAGTGTTTTGCATGCTTTCTACAAACACTGCTCTTAAGTTTTATAATCTAGTACATCTTATTAAGCGTGAAGTCTGCTGATCCCTAAATTATTCATAACATGGTCCAGACTGATTAAGATTGGCTTGTTAAGGACCACAAGAAGCAATTAAACTGACAAGGCAGTGCAGCCTTGATGTATACATTTATTATCACAAGAATACCCAAAGTGAATGCCCTTATTAAGCAATGAATTTCACCTCACTGGCCTTCTACCACTGCTGCCACAGGCAGAAGGAGCTAGGAACAACATGTCAAAAGCTAACTCTGAGGAAATGCCTATCTTCAAGTGAAACCGATTTTGTAATGAACCTTTCAGTTCACTCCTGTGGTAATAAATCCTGACTGGTGCATTAATTACTTGATAACATCCCATCAAAATGCAAATGCAGCACTTGACCCATAGGAATGGCTCACTAGCTGTTAACTCTTCAGGGTATACATAAATTGTCTGTTTTCTTTTATCAAACTGGGCATTTATTTCCATCTTGCAGGGTGAATGTCACTCCTGCCACCTTCAGCCCCTTAGTGGCCTGACACCATCATTTGCTGAGGACTGTCACTAGGTGCTGACTTCCTAATTGTGGTACTACTTTCAAGCAGAAATTTCTACTGCACATTCCTCCTCCCTTATCCACCCCCAAGGAATCTCACATGTCAAGGACAAAGCTGTAATAGCGTTACAAAGAATGACCCCCACCTTTAAAGTACACTAATCTTTCATATTCAGTGGCAATACATTAAACAAGAAATTTCATCCCTTGGAGTGATTAAATGAGAGCTGAACAAATCTATGTGAACCACTATCTAACATACGCGGTGAGCATGTTTCTACAAAGTATTCTCTTCAAGGTATGTTTACTCAGTCAGAAGATTCATTTTAAATATTTTCCAGGCCTAATCAATATTTTTTATTGTTTACATACTGAATAATAATCAAAACACCATAGAACGGCAGAGCTTATAAAGGAAATCTGATGTTTGGGAAATATGACATTGTGTGGTATTTTCTGTTTGTATTATCAAATAAGCTCATTTTAGTTATAGAACTGCTTCCACAGTGAATGTTAATAAGGTTTTTGTTTCATTTTTCCTTATTCAAAATTCTGATCCGCATCAGTGGGACTAATTCTAGTCCCCTCCCCCAATCTGGGTCAAACTGCATTACGGCCTTTTATTTTTCTTGAAGGCTTGGTGTAAATCCTTAATTCAGGTTACTAGGCAACCCCACAGGTGAGAAAATATAATGTTTGGCCTACTCTGTCCTAGGAAAAAACATAGTGGCCTAATGCTTTCAAAATAGACTCTGCAAAGTATGCACTGATAATTCTTTGCTACGCTTTCTAAAACCGAGGTCAGGATAAAATTAATTGATGCTGAAAATAATGACAGAAGGAGAGGTACCACTGAGATTTCATGTGACTGGCATGTGATAATGTGAGCAAGAATCCCAGCATGTGACTGGACTGTTGTGAAAAATATATTTTACATGAAGGAAAAACAAGTTACAAAATATAATTAGTTTTTGACACTTTTCATGTTATTATCTTTTCATATGGAATATTGCCTTGGGATATCAATACACAAGCACAAATGAAACATTGGTATTGTAAATCTAAAATGGAGAAATACATGGCTTCAGACAGCCCATCTTTATTTTACATGTCCTTCTGGATAAACAAAAGATCATCTGAAGCTTAAAGAATATAAGCCACAGAAGACCAGAAGGACAGCATTTTACAATAATTCTCCTACTAACAGTTATCCAGTTTACCTCTTAAAATAAGGGTCTTGGGGCGGGGGGGCTGTCTAAAAAACAATAGGATGATATTAAATCACTACACTCAGAGCAATAAAGTTGCCCACTCAGCAATGTATTTTTATTTTTTCCCCCATTGAAGTTTATATCTAGAAGCAATCCACACTGATTACTAAGTAACCCTTGTGAATTGCTTTGTCTTCTGCATGTTTTTAATTGCTGTGAGCAATGCATTTTGTAAACCGCCAGTTCTCATGGTTGATGAATCATTCTTACTTTATGTAGTCTGATAGAGAACTGAGAAAAATATTATATCCATAACCTATTCAGTACAATTCAGTAATAACAGCTTACTAGTTCAGTGATAATACCTGCAGATTGTAATGATCAGAGTCTGTTTTTATTTCAAACAGGAGCAATCTGAATACAATAGTTTTTAATTTACATACATTAGTGAGGTTCAATAGCTACAAGCAAGTTCTCTTGTAAACTGAAAACTTGCCTTGCATAATAGGTTCCCTTTAGCAATTATTCACCAGTGAAGTAATAAGATAAAAATGAAAACAAAGAAGGGAGAAAATTAAAATCATGAGAAAAATGCTATCAGTTGGACAAAGATAATTTCTGAAATGCAATGAAGGCCATGTTTATATTAGTGTTAGTAATTCCTAGTAACACTTCTCTGCATTGAATCCCTAATATTCTGCTCATCTATGCTTTCCTACTGTATTTTTTCCTTCTGAAATTTACTAGAGTTGTAGTGTTGGCTATCCCATGACACGCAAAACAAGATGTTAATACAGAGTTATTGAGATCATTTAGAAAAACTGCAATTTTGAAACATCTTGTAAATACAGCATTATAAAATATTATTATACTAATCAGAACATTTAGTAAAGCCAATAGGCTTATAATAAAATACTTCTCACAGCTACATCCCTTTTACTCTGACCACAATATTGAGACTGAATTCCCAGAAGCATTATTACTAGACATTTTCTGCCACCTTTCTAAATCTGAAAAGCTTCCTACATTCAGTGAAGATTAGGTAATGCTACAAGCAATCAATAATGGCTATCAATTCCATACCTTGTTCAGAAGAACAAGTTGATTAAAACTAAGTAAAAGTGTGGTTGAATATGCTTTAGAACTAGATCCTTGTTCAAACTGCACTGTAATAAAGGAATTTTTTTCACATACAATAAGAATAAAATGAAATGAAATAAAAATTAAATAATAAATCAACTAAAAATTAGGAAAATGCTTAGCTAAAATCAGTTCTCCTTCTTTTGAATTTCGTATGAGGAGTGATATTAAAACCACATAAAACAGCTGATGATTCCGGGGCCATTTTTATCTTTCTTCTAAGAGGAAATCTTTGTAAATAGATTCACCGATGTACTGATTTGTTTTGGACACTACATAAAGCAATGGTTTAATTTTATAAGCCTTATCCTTTCCTCACTGTGAACATGTAGGTTTTGGGAATTTTCTCCTCCTTTTTAATCAAGCAGAGTCCATTACTATGTTCAAGTTCAGTACTAGAGTTAACAGAATCTGTGTGAAAAGCCTCTATCATAAACCACTGTCTTAAGATACTTTCACTATAGCTAAGAACAACCATAACTGATCTAGGTTCAGACAGAGTGAGTAACTGTGGTTCATTTAAAGCAGAGGCAAAAGCTTGGCTGTTATCATCAAAATTTCTGGAAGCTGTCAATTTCCTGAGATTCTTTTCCTATATTTACAGAACTATTAAGCAGGGACTTGAATAGCCAGTGTCTAATTGTGGACCATTTCATTTTCAGAAAATACTAATGGTACTAACTATGCACTTACCATGTTTTCCCCCATACAGCTAATGCTGATTACTTTCTAAATAACCAATACACCAACCATAGCCATAAACATGGCAGATTTTGGGTCATTTTACTTGTGTATGTGTAATGTGAATACAGTATCCTGAAAGACAGCATTACAGATTGGAACTGTGGACCTATCTATTAAAAGTAGAATATTTGAAGTATCTACCCACCTTCTAAAAAAAAAACCAAACCAAATAGTCCGAACATAAGCAATGGATATTTCACTTCAAAGTACAGAAATAGCAAAGCCCTGTATCTATTAGTATGAAATGGTCTTAACAAGTCAAACAAATATTTTTATCTAACCAGTCATCTCTTTGCCACTTCTATTAGTTTTGGCCTTACTTATATCATAGATCAGCACCTTATCTTGATATCCGCCAGGCCACATCACAGTATGAGTATCCTACAACATGAAGTGCCTCCAGCTAGGCATGTGTAAAAAGCCTGATAGCTTATGTTCTTGTTTCCCACTTATTGTTCAATATTGAACATTAATCTGTTAGATCTGACCTAATGTACAATAGACAGATAAAAAGTGTGATTTCGGTTCAATTATAGCTAAAAAAAAAATCTTCAGTTTTAATTTCCAATTGAAGACTAATTTGTAAGTTATCAATCCCTCAGGCCTAGTGACACTGCTGACTTTGCCACAGACCAGTGACTTAGCTATATGTCTATACCCCATCAGTATATTTAACTCAGATGCAACTCTAGCATATTTGACAGGCAATTTCACATACCTGTTTAGCTCTCACCTCACCAAAAGTAAGCAAAAGAAAACAGACCAGCACATCACTTTACAGTTTTGAGAAAGGCAACATTGTCTTCATTCTCTAAAATAATCCAAGTTACATCAACCTGATAAAAATACTACATAGGCTCCAGATCCTCCAATCGTTTTGTTTTCATATTTTACAACCTCAGAAAATGTGCTATAGAAATGTGAATTTCGTTGTATGGGTATACTGTGTATATACTTACAATGACAATAAATTATTATTATTATTATTATTATTATTATTATTATTATTATTATTATTATTATTATTATTATTATTATTATTATTATTATTATTATTATTATTATTATTATTATTATAGTTAATTAATATCTGCAGTTTCATTCATTAATGATCATTTCTCTAACAAAATGAAAAGAAGGATGCTGGACAGGAGAACATTTTCCCCATGAGATTATGTTAAAATGCCCCTAATTTTCTGGTGCATATTCTTTTCTAAGGTCTCATATCAGCATAGTCTTACAGATATAATATCAATAATATTCACTTGACATTGAAATGTTACAGTGTTTACAACCTGCAATAGTGAAGCTAGTCAGCTTGCATCAATAAAAGACATTGCACTGACTGATGAGCCAAAATTATTTGAAATAGTGTCCACCAAGGTTTTAGGAAAATTCTCATTTAATTAAATTTTGCGAGTTGAAGTGTTATGAAGAGACTGTCTCTTTATTTCTGTTTAATCTATATATTGCACTAGATACAAAAATTTGTATGTTTTGTTGCTGCATTGCCCAGTCTTCCATCTACTTTATTGTGAGACCAGACAAATGAGATTCTAAAATAACCCTCAAAGGTGTGAAAGATGCAACTTTTACCTTTTCTGATTATCCTAGGTTTAGAGGAGGTAAGAATCTGACAAATAATCCCACTGTCATTGTGTGGTCATTACAGTGTCCTATGAGTCTGGACAAGTTATTAGGTCAGACGCTAACTTCCTAAGTAGAAAAATGATGTGGTCGCCTTTGTCCTTTCTGCAGTAATGGCTGGAGTCAGTACTAATTAAGGGCCTGAGGCACTGTGGTGCGAGAGAGGTCAGAGACTTCTTTCTGACACCTAAACAGTGCTCAGCTCAAACGAAGTGCCCCTAATCTGAAATGATGTGGTGTAGAGCTGGCCTTTCAGTTCCACTGTATATTTAAAGGAAAATGACAGTTAATGACAGGGGTGTCAAAAAGAGCAGATGGAAAGGCTGGGGAAAATGTAGTTTTTTTTTTTTTAAATCTACCTACAATTAGTTGGCCTATTTAAAAACAGGAATTACTAAACATCCACAAGTAAACTTGCATCCACTCTTGCACTTCTGGAAGTATGCGGCCAAGGAATCTGAATTAGTTATACATCAATAGTGACTGTTTTTGAGTAAGTAAGATTATGGATAGCTGTTCTTTATCATGCAGTTTACAAAAGCATGGTTTCCTACTACACAGCCCATGGAGAGGCACATACACACACTACTGCATTCAGTTTCTGCTACTGGATTGACTAGCTGACACAACAAAAGTGTAAATATTCTGCTCTCCCCACCCATTTTAAATCTCTTTAACAATAAACTATATTAAAAATTTATAATCTAAAGAATTTCCACTTTCTTGGTACAGAACACGGAAAAAGAAAGGAAATATTTAAAACAGAAACTACCAAGATGTTTTGTCATATTATTGTAATAGAGATATAATAGATTATACATCATTACTACAAACCAAATCTGTGTGTTGTTACAGCAGCTTTATCCATCTCCAGAAGACACCCCTAAACCTTTGGATTATACTGTGTGTGTCTCCAGAATTATCCCAGGCTTTGTGTAGAAATGGGACAATTTAAGACGATGCGGTTACCTGTGCCATTCTGCCTGCTTAGTTTTAATTATGCAACTACATATATGCACATACATCTTCGTTGAGTTTGGTCTCAAATTAAACTTTGATACACTTGTTCTCAGTTTTAATTGAAATTGCTTTTTAAGAACAAACCTGAACACTTTTAAAAAATCATGTTACATTTTTTAATCATAGCTGTTCAGCATACACAATACACAGCAGGTATCTATATAATGGAATAAGATCCATTTTAAGTATTGATTTTTAAAAAGGTGTCTCCCGCGGCCGCTCTGAAGCGCCCGCCGGCCGGCATTTTTGGGCGGGCGCGTTGGACCGGCCGCGGGAGAGACCTCGCCTGCCCTAAAAATGCCGTCCGGCGCTTCAGAGCAGCCACGGGGGAGGGCCGGCCAGGGAGGAATCAGCTCCCTCCTTTCACCCAATGCTGGGTCCTCTTCGCCCTGGGCTGAACTCAGCCGGCGCGAAGGGGACTCACCGTGGGGTGGAAGGAGGGAGCCGATTCCTCCCTGGCCGCCGGCTTGCTTCTCATTTGGAAAAGCAAGCCAGCCGGGCAGGGAGGAATCAGTTCCCTCCTTGCAACCAACGCTGGGTCCTCTTCGCGCTGGGCTGAACTCAGCCGGCGCGAAGGGGACTCACCCTGGGATGGAAGGAGGGAGCCGATTCCTCCCTGGCCAGCTGGCTTGCTTCTGAAGCCAAAAAGGCAGGGAGAAAGTGCGGGAAGTTCAAATTTCCCGCATTTTCTCACTGCCTTTTTGGCTTCAGAGAGCTCCGAAGCCACCCATCGCGGCAGTGGGGACCCCCAGGGAGGTCTCCCAGGGCTTGCACCACCATGGTAGACCTCCCTGGGGGTCCTCGCCGCCACGATCGGTGCCTTCAGAGGTTTCAAAGGGCATTCCCCGACATTGGAGGAAGCCCTTTGAAAGCTCCAAAGGCAGCGGAGCGGAGGGCTGGGAGGCTAGAGCAGGCCAGGCCCCTGGCCACTCGCCCCCGGCCACGTGGAACCAGCGGAGCGCCGGGAGGCTAGAGCAGGGCAGGCCCCTGGCCGCTCGCCCCTGGCCGCGCGGAACCAGCAGAGGGCCGGGAGGCTAGAGCAGGCCGGGCCCCTGACCGCTCACCCCCGGCTGCGCGGAACCAGCAGAGCACCGGGAGGCTTCGGACCGGTAAGTTCTTTGAAAAAAACTTTTCTGTGTGGGTTTTGGAGGGTGGGTTTGGACAGGGGGGGTTATGTTTGTGGTTTGTGTGTGTGTGGTTTTTTTGCGGCATTTTTGCCGCAGGCGCTTCGGAGCGGACACAGGGGAGGGCTTCCCCGCCACCGTTCTGAAGCACTTCGGCCAGCTGTGTGAAAATGGGGGCTTTGGTCCTCCCAAAGGTCCCATTTTCACACAGCTGATTGGCGGTTCCAAAATGGCCACCGCAACAATTTTCGTGCACTGCCCTCGCTTACCTGGGTGGTGAAAATGGCGGCCGGATGAAGGATTCCCGCTTAGCGGTAATTTCCCCCCCCCATAGGAATGCATTAAACGAAGTTTAATGTGTTCCTATGGGTTTTTTCCATCTGTATAGTGATGTTTCTGGATAGCGACGATTAATCCGGAACGGATTAACGTCGCTATGCGGGGCACCACTGTATTTATGAAGAGACAAGGCCCCTGTCAATAAATGTTTATATTCAGCTAGGTATTCACAGGAAAAGGTAGTCCAGCTATTGAGATCCCAAGTCATTTACAGCTTTAAGTGTTAATACTTAACACTTTAATCCGAGTCCAATAACAGACTGAGAGGAACAGTTCCTTTAAAAATTGTGTCTTGTAGTTTCTATACAGTGTTCTAGACAGCAGTCGGCCTGTTACATTCTGCACTAGCTGCAGCTTCCATATTGCCCTTAAGGATAACCCAGTCTGAGGAAAGGTAACAATGCTTGATACAGTTATAACTGTCAGGAACAGTCAAAGTTGCGAAGCCAATCTAAGCTCATCAAAAGTAGTGACAAATTACTTAAAATCTCCACTACTAAATACTAATCCAGAAATACCCCCAAGGTCATCTACCTGCTCTTTCCAGGACAGCGCAACTCCATCAAGGTCAGGTCAGGTATCTGATTTCCAGACCAGAGAATCACCATTCCACAGAACTTTCATCTTATAGTGATTCAGCTTCAATTTATCACCACTCGCAGAGGTCCTTGCAGCATGCAGGTACAAGTTTAGTATGTGGACAACATCACCTATGGTGTCATGAAGGAACAGAGCTGGGTGTCATCAGCATACTGACACCACCCAACTTCAAAATACCCAATGACCTCACTCAGAAGTTTAATATAGATGTTAAAGATGGAGGGCAGATTTGAGTTTTGTGGCACTAACACAGCTTAACAACTGTGGGGATGGATAGAAATCTCTGAACAGCATTCTCTCCAGTTAGCCTTGGAAGAAGATCCATCATAACATGTTTCTTCTACTCCCATCCTGCAGAACCAATCCAGCAAGAAACTATGGTCAATGGTATTAGACAACATTTTCCATGTCATCATGCTGTTGTTTTAAATGTGTTTTAATATCAATTTTATTTACCATTTTAATATAATACTTGTTTAATTTTTAAGAAATATTTTGTGTACATATTGTCTATAGCTTTTAAATAGTGTTTTACTATATAAGCCTCCTTGGGTCATTTTAAGAAGAAAGGCAGGACAAAAATATTATAAATAAATAATAATCGGGGACTATAGAAACACTGAGTCATGTCATCCTAGAGTGTAAAATTTATGAGCAGATCCGGGAATGGCTCATAAAACCTTGTATACCTTCCTTGGATGGCAGAGATAGAAAGGAATGCCTTCAGAAGCTTTTGGAAGATAGGAATAAGGAGGTAACAAATAGAGTGGCCAGGTTTGGACAGCTAGCGATAAAATTAAGGGGTAGCTGGATGAATGATAATGATAGAATAGGAAGTACTGGAGATATGAAATAGAATATGCTGATTAGAGTCTATATAGTTATCAGATATACAATCTTACATTATACAAAATGTTGTGCATTTTAATGTATATGTATATGTTTGTGGTTTTAATGGTCAGCAGATATAATCATTTTTTATGCTGTGGGAATACCTCATACCCCATCTGAGGACCCACCTGGTTTTTAGAATTGAAATATGTGTACATTTTAATCCTCTTGTATTATGTTTTTAATCCAGCACTTTATAGAAAGTATGTATTTGTATCTGTACTTTTTAACTTGCTAGCTCTGTGGATGTTCAGTTGGCTCCAAGCAAGTGAATATTTTTATATTTTATATTTACCTATGTTTTAAATCTGTGGCCGTTGGATGACCAAAGTCGTCAAAACAATAAAGAAGACTTCATATTTAATAAAAGGATGCCCCTAATAAATAATCATATTTGTAGCCAAGAAATTTGTTTGCAGAGATGGGTCTGAACACAACAAAAAGCACTTGTGTAATTAATAACCTGGTGTACTATTATAATTGAATATTGCCACTGCATTTTTAATTTCAGTCTAAAGTTACAAATATTTGCAAGGCGTTCAGAAAATCCTACTGAACTAGTCAATAAAAGCTACATCATAAAGTAAATGCTCAGCATTTTACTAATATTAAATCATGAATAGATAACCCACAGAAATAAACCATTTCAATAATAATACTAATAGGAATTTTCTAATAACTTTAGACCTTTTACAGAACACATGCTAAGACATCTATGCTTGCCACACAATAACATTGTTTCCTGAGCATCTCACAAGTATAAAATGTGAATATACAATATAATAATAAAAGAGATATTTGGCTTCCTCAGTGAATGTGACTGCTTTCATGAGCATTCCACTTGGTACTCCACTGGTGTGAGAACAGGAAAGAGCAGCCTACATATACCATGATTCCCTGAAAATAAGACAGGGTCTTTTTATTATTATTATTATTATTATTATTATTATTATTATTATTATTATTATTATTATTATTATTATTATTATTATTATTTTATTTTATTTTATTTTATTTTATTTTATTTTATTTTATTTATATCCCGCCTATCTGGTCGGGTGAGGACCGCTCTAGGCAGCTAACAGTCAAACAATAATATAATAAAATAACTTTCCAAAAATGCATTAGGGTTTATTTTCAGGGGATGTTTTATTTTACAGTCATGTCATCTTCTGGTTGCTGCACAATGGTGGAGGGCGGGGTTTCACTTAACTGGGATTTATTTTGGGGGTAGGGCTTATATTACAAATATCCTGAAAAATCGTACTAGGGCTTATTTTCAGGTTAGATCTAATTTTAGGGGAAACTGGGTACATAGACATATGGATACCATGAAATAATATTAGTTGCTGGTAAAAACAACTTCATTTTTTTATGTAATGTCTGACATTCTCTTGTGTATCTTTGCAAGTGCAACAGTGATGCCATTATCAGTGACAAATAGCATTTGATTGAAAACAAATTGCAGTGGTGCCTCGCTTAGAGATTGCCTCGTTTAACGATGTATTCGCTTAGCGATGAGGTTTTTGGAGCGATTTTGCACTCCGTTTAGCAATGTTACCTATGGGAAAATTTCGCATAGCGATGTTCGGGACCTTGCCTCGCTTAGTGATGACCGTTTTAGGTCCCCTGTTTCGCTTAGCGATGTTCTGTTTTCACTATTTTTAAAGTGTCTTAAAATGTTCAAAAACGGTTTTAAATGCTTGGGATCGTTAGTGCACCTTGCAAAACATTTGCAAACCTAATTTGGATTTGTTCTGACTCTTCGTTAATTTTTGGTGAATTTTTCCCCCATTGGAATGCATTGAACTGCAGGTTTGACAGCTGTCAAACCAACAGTTCAATGCTTTCCAATGGGGGGAGGAAATTCACCAAAAATTAACGAAGACTCAGAACAAAGCCACATTAAGTTTGCAAAGGTTTTAGAAGGTGCATTAATGATCCCAAGCATTTAAAACCGTTTTTGAACCTTTTAAGACACACTTAAAATTGGAAAAACGGACATCGCAAAACCATTGGAATGCACTGAATAGGTTTCAATGCATTCCAATGGGGAAAACATTGTATCGCTTAGCGATGTTTCCTATGGGGATTTTCACTTAAGGACAGTAATCCGTTCCCATTGGAACTGATTAACCGGTTTTCAATGCATTCCTATGGGAAATGGTGTTTTGCTTAGCAGTTTTCCCATAGCGATGTTTTTTTGGGAACCAATTAACATTGTTAAGCGAGGCACCACTGCACCACTGATTAAAGGCTATTCATTATTCACATGATTTGTATACAATGACCAATATCCTGTTGGTAAGTATAGTAAATTGCACAGGACTACACCATCTGAATCAATTGGGGATTTAGTGAGTGAACTTCTCAAGTTCCAGTGATTCAAATGAGCCAAACTAACTGTGACTAAGTCACAGTAAGTCAAAGCTGTAAGTCAAAGTTCGAGCAGGCCCACTTGAACCAATGGAACTTGTGAAGAAATTGACTCCCGAAATTCCCATTGATTTAATGGGCCTACTCTACTGTGACATCATGCGAAAGGCCGGACTGGATGAATCCCAATCCAGAATTAAGATTGCTGGAACAAATATCAGCAACCTCCGATATGCAGATGATACCACTCTGATGGCAGAAAGTGAGGAAGAATTAAAGAACCTTGTAATGAGGGTGAAAGAGGAGAGTGCAAAAAACGGTCTGAAGCTCAACATCAAAAAAAAAAAAAATAAGATCATGGCCACTGATCCCATCACCTCCTGGCAAATAGAAGAGGAAGATATGGAGGCAGTGACAGTTTTTATTTTCTTGGGCTCCATGATCACTGCAGATGGTGGCAGCAGCCACAAAATTTACTCTGTATGTATTTCTTATGTTAAAGGTATATATATAAAACTACTGTTTCCACAATTTGATGATTATTTCTCTTTCCCCTCTGTTGCTTGATGATAATGGGGATGATGATGAATGCAATAATAATAACGAGGGTCTGTATATTTTTCTTACTGCAGTGGTTCTGCTTTCGGAGAAGAATTTTTTTTCCTGTTACTTTGCTCCTGCTTTTTTGGAGTAGTTTTTAAAGATGCTATATAAAACACGGGGAATCTGAAAGAGGTCATCCCTTTTGTGTAAAATCAAAGAATTCTACATGGGGGGAAAATAAAACAGGCATTTCCCCATGCACATCCCTAGTCCTGCCAGGTTCTTCTGTTAGCAGATCTCTATGATCTGACAGAAGAGAGGAGTTTCACTCGGACATTGGGCATACAAGGATTTCTGCTGGCTGAATGCCTTGTAGCTGATGGCTTGCAACTACACTATTGAATTAGGACTACACTGTTAGGCTGTAACAATATACAAATGCATTTGGAAGTGAGATCCATTAAACTGAATGGGATAACTCCTAGGTACATATTCATAGGATTGCACCGACAACTATAAAAAGGCTAAGGCTAATATTTACCTTGACTAAGAATTTTTATATTGGTTTTTACCCAAAATTACAAGGTAGTTAAAAAAAGACAGCAATAAATTAGTAGAACATAGTAGACAATTTACAAAGATACTATTTCAGCTTAATAATTCATATGTATGTAATCCTAAACATATTTGTTGTTGTTGTTTAGTCATTAAGTCACGTCCAACTCTTCGTGACCCCATGGAGCAGAGCATGCCAGGCCCTCCTGTCTTTCACTGCCTCCCGGAGTTTGATCAAATTCATGTTGGTAGCTTTAGTGACACTGCCCAACCATCTCATCCTTTGTCATCCCCTTCTCCTCTTGCCCTCACATTTTCCCAAAATCAGGGTACAAAACATATTTACTTACAAGTAAATCCTACTTGATGCAGTTGGACTACCTTCTAAATATACATAAAAAGACTGAGGTGAAAAATACCACAATATATGCCACATTTTGATATTTTGCTAGCACTTTCCACTTATACACAAATATGTTTATATTGAAATCAATTGTTATATTTTGTTTTCATTAAATTGAAGATTCCATAACTGCAAAAGAAATTCCTTTAAAAAGAAAGACATTGAGGTATGGTACATTCTGAAGTAATATGAAAAGTCGAAGTTTTGTTGATTCAGGCTGCATAGAAAACTATGTAATTTTAAACTCCCTTTTTAAGAAAATTGCAGTCTCATCAGAAATGTCTTTTACATTAAAAGGCAATATTCAGGTTTCCACTTTCTGCCAACAGAAACAAAGATAAGGCACTGTATCATTTTTCCCCCTCTTGTACTAATTAGTATCTCTTCTCTGTTTCCACAGTCATAGCTTTTAAAAGGATTTAAAAAGGAAAGAAACATACATCTAATAGCCGCCCCGAGTAGACGTTGTCTAGAGGGGCGGGGCAAAAATTGAATAAATAAATAAATAAATAAATAAATAAATAAATAAATAAATAAATAAATAAATAAATAATTTAAGGATATGTATACATTAGCTTTTATTGAGGAGTATCAATTGTAAAAAAAATAAATATAAATATAATAAAATTTGGCAAAAGCAAATATTTGTCAATGATCATATGTGTTAAATAAATATCCAACAACATAGTTCTGTATATATTTACTTGAGAGTAAATCCTATTATGTTCAACAGAGTTAGGTATACACACAATTGCATCCTAAATATTTCTGATAAAGATTTAAGCAACTAAGTATTCATATTTTTAAATCTCTTCGCTCTGGACCTAGAAACACAACTTTTGTTGCTAATATGTATTTCTTTCTCAGCTAAAAATAAATCCCTCCAAGGGAAAATCTGCTATATTTCTCTTATATCTATCTAACTGTCCAGCAAATAATTATAGAGTGCAGGTTTTACTGTCATTCATGTGTGTCTACTCCACTGTGTGAAGAGAAAAATAAAATGGCTGCCTATACATTAGCACATCATCTATAGCAAGTGCAATGACAAGATAGATTAGGATGTATACTTAATCCTACAAATTACTACTTTTCCGTATCAAGGTAAAATGAAATACTGTTACATATATGAGGAGGAAGCGTTGGACTGATATATTAATATGGACAGCATGTCAACATTTGAACAAGTTGCTTACCTGTAACTGAAGTTCAAATGGTCATATGTGAATTCACACATTTGCTAATGTTTCCCAGTTCAGTTTCTTTTAGAAAAATGGTAGATGCAGCAGCTGCCCTAGTAGAGTGCCCTTTCAAACAAGTATGCATTGCAACATGGTATGTTTGCCTCTTTTTGATTTCTGGTAACTGACCAACAGCTTGTTTGACTTTTGGAATGGTTTGTTTCTTCAGATATAGAATGCTAGGACCCTGCAAACATCTAATGTGTGAAGAGACTTCTCCAACTTTGAGGTTGGGAGCACTTGGGCTCGGTTGACATGGGAATCTGGTACCACTTTAGGTAGGAAAGACTTTATCCTTTTGAAATTGCAGGAAAGGTAGGTTGTGCTGAGTGCACAGAGTTCTTGTTCTCCACAAGGAGGTTATAGCCACCAGGAAAAATGTCTGGTATGTCACTTGTCTTAGACCTGTAGTTGCCATTGACTGAAAAGTGGTTTCATAAACTGATTGAGCACCAGTGTGAATTACCATTGCAATAGTGGGGTCCACACATCAGGGTAAATGTTTCTCAGGCCTCTCAAGAATCTTTCAAGGATTGGACTCCTTAAAAAGCCAAGATGTGGAAGAATCTGGGGGTTGATATGCTGCTATTGCTGGTAAGTACACTTTTAGTAGTAAGTGGGATAGGCCCCACTCTTTTAGTTGCAACAGGAAAGCATAATACTGTGGGTGAGAGATAAGATACCTCTATCGATTGACAAAATTTACACATTTCTTCTATTTCTACTTGTAACTCCTTCTAGTTGGTGATTTTCTGGATTCACACTAAGTTGTTTTATTAATGGAGAATTCTCCATGTTGTCACTTTGAAGCTGACTAGGTCTGGGTGAGAGACCATCCCTTTGGTAAATCTTGTTGCCCAAAGCAAACTGTAGGAAATACGAGTAGTAGTAGAGGTCCCAATGGACTGGAATATGGAAATAAGCATCCTTGAGGTCTTCTTTTCAGAAATGGCAGAATTGTCTTCATTGTCACCAGCCTGACCTTCTTGGTGTCTATGTATGGGTTTATGTCTCTCAGGTCCAAAATAGACCTCAAACCTCCATCTTTCTTGGGAACTGTGAATTAATGGAGATAGAATCCATTATCTTGTTACTCCAAGGTGACCATTTGTATGGCATATTTCTGGAGGCATGGAGCTATTTCTTTCTCTAAAACTTGAGATGATTTTCTGGTCTGAAATGATCAGTAGGTGGGATGGAAATAAATTTTATTGGCATAGACATTTTATTATGGTAATAAAAACCCATTTGTTGTTGGTGAAAGTGTCCCAGGTTGTTAGATGAAGTGCTAAAGGTGGATTTTTTGTGTGTATAAAAAGTCAACAGGCTATGGATCTCAAAACCACTGAAGCCAAATGTGTTGTTTAGACTTCTCATATTTCTTTGCTGTGTTGCTTCATCTGAATTTCTTTTTTCACTAGATTACATGTAGTACTGTTGTAGGCAACGTTCCCTCTAAGCTGCTTGGTCATGCAGTGCTGGATCGGGGCTGCACAGTACTGGATTGGAGTTGCACAATTCCTTCTGGTAGCAGCTGGATCTCCGCATGTACGTGGCAGGGCTCCCACACAGTACTCCAGAAAATCAGAGGAAACATTGGTTGTAGGAGATTATTCTTTATTTTTAGAGGAAAATCTAGTTGTCTGATATGAATATAGGCATTTTTAGTAGGGCTAAAATTGTCTCTATTGAGGTGTGAAACCCACATCTTTTCACTTTTTTCTCTTTTTGTATAGATTGTCAATGATGTTATCTGTCTTTTCATTGAAGAGGCTCTCAGCATCAAATAATAAGTCCACTGTTCTAGAACTAGAGTCTTCCAAAAGGCCAGCAGATTGAAGCCATGCATAGAAGAGTCAGTGAGGATGGTTTAATCCAGGATTCTTTGACCAGATCAAAAAATGTAGCTAAATTTTTATTTATCTGGTCATATACCAGGTCAGACCATGGCAGAGGTGGTCTTTGGACCTCTAAGAGATTTAGCCATCCTAAACATCAAATCAGATTATGATCTAAAATCCTTGGATGGAAAGAGTGGATTCATGTCCCCAACACCTAACTCTGTAGCAGTGGCTAGGACTGATGGTGAGTCATCTAACAATTCCCTTTCTGAGTCCAGTCTCTAAAATGAGATCTATTATTGACTTCCTTTTGCTCCTTTTCTACAGGGGCATAAGAGGAGTTTTGTGGTGCTTCTTGGCAGCTAAAGAATGAGAAATTGCTTTAGTAAGTGCGCTTTCAGTGCATTGGCACATTTTGATGTCAGTTCAGTACCAAAGTGTGGTGTGCATCTTTTTGTTTCGGAGCAATGATATTCTCTGAAATCAAGTGGTGATCCTGGGATTTTCAGTGTTGCTCCTGACCCGAAGTTGGTGACTTTGACAATGACAATGACACTGAAAACAATAGATGTTGTCATACAGTTGATATCGAAGGCATTGATACGGACTTGTCCCCTCACCTTTCTCTCAGTGTTGAGGATCTGGAACATCATAATGCCACTTCCTTAGGCAGTCTTGTGTCCAGGATGGGAGATTTTGAAACCAATCAGGATGGACTGTGATTGGGATTGACCATTTTTTACGAAGTCTATTCAGCAGTGGTAGAGGTCAAATGCCTGTGCGATCTTGGTGCCGATTGTGTGTGCTTCTTATACTGTTAAGCATAATGAACTACATTGGCAAACCATGCAAAGAGCTGAAAAGGCTTCTCTTTCTGCACCCTATGAAAATCAAGGAAGAGTGGTGGATAGTGCCAGTCTGGCCCAGGACAGAAGTGTGGCATGGTGCTGAAATAATAAGGCAGTGGGTACATAGCCTTCATTTCAGCCTGGGAATGGTTGAACTTGTGTGGTTTTTTCAGAGTGGAGATCTCATTTCCCACATTGTTGATACCGAATCCAAGGAAGAAAGATGGGATTGTTCCCAACATCAAACTGTTTCATTGGGTTGTATATCCTTTATGTTTTCACATAATTGAGAGAGCTTACTTAGGGTCTTTTGGGTCAATTGGTTCCATTCTGGGAAATGGCTGAAGGCTTCTGAGAGCATGTGGATCTGAGTGACCTCCTCCAAGGCTGATCCCAAACAGACTAGGCCATGCTGTTAACCCCACTGTGGTGAAGTTCTGGTTAGCAGTTGATGATCCTTAGATTTCTTTGATTTTTGCTTCGATTTCAACTTTTTTGCCCTGCTTCTTTCAAAATCCATAGACTTCTTCCTCTTTTTTATTATGGAGGTCATCAGCATCAACCTGGGCACTGAGGTTGATCTCAAAGTTGAAGACATGTTCTCAGTATCAAGGGAAGGTGTCTGTTGTGCAGAGTTCATTGTGTGAGGAGCATGATTATCAAGTAGAAGTGGTCTCCAACTGAATTGCTTTCATAAATATTTGCTTAGATGGCATTTTGCAAATAGAGACTGAGGTTGTTGTCTGTTTGGAAATGATGTCTCGTGCTTGCAGTGATTTTTAACACAAATAAAGTTAGAGTTAAGATTGATAGTTCTTGGTCTGGGGAAAGGATGAACCTTTTGGATTATATCATAGTTTCAGAAAAAAATGGTGGGTTGCATCCACTCATTCAAAGTTGGTGGTTTTCTTGATAGTGATAATCTGCCCCTCAATATGCTTTTTCAAATACTACTGGGTTTTAATTCACGTATCAATGTTCAATACAAGGAAGTTTTGTCATGACGTAGAAATAGAGTGAGAGTGGTTAGATGGAACAACAATATTGACAGTTGAATAGCTGAACTGTTGGGCTCAGAACATATGACTGAAATCTTAACAAAAGCTTTGGTCCAAGTGGGTAGATGCTTGGAAGGGTATGAACTGGCTAAATAATAAGGATAGAATAGGAAGTACTAGAGATATGGTATAGGATATAAAGCTGATGAAAGTCTATACAGTTTGTCAGATGTACAACCTTACTATTGTTATATCATATTATTGTGTATTTTAATGTATATGTATATGTTAAATGGCCAGTGGTTATAACAAACTTTTACATTCTTGGAATACCTCATACCTCATCTGAAGACCCACATGATGACTTAGTTTTTAATACTGAAAATATATTTTAATCTTTTTGTATTTTGTATTTTGTTTTTAACCCAGCATTTTGGAGAATGTACGTATTTGTATTTTTACTTTTTAATCTGCTAGCATTGTGTCTGTTCAGCTGGCACCATGCTTGTGTATGTATTATTATTTGTACTTATGTTTTAAGTTGGGGGAAGTTGGATGATCAAAGTGGTCAAAACAATAAAGACTTCATTTCAGTTCATTTCTTGGTAAAAATAAAGGGTGCTATGAAGAATGTGTTTCACCAGCCTCCATGTGTTTACGCCTGTTACATTCATGTATTGGCAAAATACTCTACAAAAAATGTAATTCTATATTCACTTCGTCATTAACTCAAAAATGTAGAAAAATGTAGAAAAAACAATTTAAAACTTAAAAATAGGTCCATATTAGCTTAATGTGATATATGAATCTTTTAACATTTATATTCTAATGATTATATTAATATGACTGAAAGTATCCCTGAAACTTATTTCTTAGTACAGAGAAAAGCAAAAGACAACCATGCATCAAGCACCAGTGTTTCAGGTACTACTCATTTTACAAGTCAGGCAAGCTTTTAAGTCTCCCTTTTACAAAAGGATACTACATTTTCATTCCACTGTACTACAGTTGATGAAGCAGCATAAAGTAATGTTTTCAGCAATAATTATCTCCTTTAACTCTCTCCTAAGCAAGTCTTTAACAATGGTGATGAAACGTGGGGGTGGGTTGGGGGAATGACCAACCTCAGACTAAAAAAACAAAAACAAAAACAAAAAACAAAACAAAACAAAAACAAACAAAAAAACCAAGGATGCCAAAGTGGCAGGAATCTCTCCCTGAAAATGTTCTCCTAACCTATTATGAGAGAGAATGAAAGAAATGGGAGGAGAGGATGTATAGTGCAAAATTTAACAGTAAGCAAATTTAACAATAAGCAAAGTCCAAAACATTTCCTTTTTATTTATTTATTTATTTATTTATTTATTTATTTATTTATTTTATTCTATTTACTGTATATGCCGCCTATCTAACCGATCAGACCACTCTAAATATAACACATAGTTCCATTTCCTATGTTTATATATTTTCAGAAGATAATTAGCATAGAACAATTAGAAGAAATATTTCATAAACAAAAGTATTATTTTTATCTGCCTTCTATGAGAAGCACTGTTTTGTATTTAGAAGAACTGAAGTGACATAAGAGATCTCATCATATGACACTAAAGACAATTCTTTCATATTTCCATTTTATACAGTTTATAGTTGTCTATACAGTATTAGGATTAGTACATATACTAGGTTTGTGGGTATGATAAATGCTCTATAAACACACCATTAAAATTTTAACAATCAATAATATTTGCTTTAAGGATTCTATTGCCTTTGCATTTTTATTTATTTATTTATTTTTAATTTTAATTGTGCATTTAGAAAGGACCCACTCCTTTGTGTTTGTCAAGTACTAGGGTCACCACAAAGTGCATGTTTCCAAATCTAAACCTAATAAATGTGCAGAAATTCCTCATATCTTTTATGTTTACCTTCTTCTACTGATGAGCTTGTTAGGCTCAGTACAGAGGAAATTACAAAATGTTCCTAAAGATTTAGCAACAACAAGCACAGAGGAAAAACAAAACCTTAACTGATCACATTCAACTTTGGCTATATACTCTCTGGAGTTTGCAGCTATTAAAATGGTAATTCTTTAAAAAACTGAACTGTTTTCTAACTGATTAGTGCTAAAAATTAAACTATTCTTATCATGTTTTATGGAATTCAGCAGAAGTCACATATGAAAAGCGGTCACATTATATAGCTTTCCAGTTAAGATACATTTTTCATCTGTGAATATGTCCTTACTTTTGTGCTGAAGTAATATTTCATAGCCACACGTGTAAAATACCACTGGAAATTTGCTTGAGAACTCATGAAAAGAGAAAACAGCATATTTTCCAAGCACACAGTATATTATGAATGAAAAACAACTACATAATACTTCAAAAAAAGTCCTCCTTGATCCACTGCAAGAGCTAAGGTTAAAGAATTGTTTGCTATTTAGTGTTATATTTCCAAATTAAAACATCAGCTAATAAATAACTTTTCCTTTCATATCATTCCAGCTCTGAAAGACTTTACACATACCCTGCTCATTTATTGAGATCTTTCCTAAAGATCAAGCCTCATAGGAACTTGAAGGAGCATAACAATAGTTGCCATTTTGAATTTTCTGTGCTTTATAATTTTTAGAAACCATGCTATTTCTCATGTTTCTCCACCCTATGAGCCAATTATGTGACATAAAGGTGAGGAAAATGCATGATGTTAAGATACTGCAATATGAATAATTATTATAGTAAAAGATGGGGATCTCTTAGGACTGCCAGTTTTGCGATCTCATAGGACTGCCAGTTTTGCCTGATGTGATTATTATTTCCAGTTTGGCTAAAGTATCTGAATTGCCTGATTTGACTATGATGTTTAATTCCACCCGCACGTTTTTGTGTCTAAAGAAGTTCTAGGAGCTCCTCTGCATAAGACGTTAAAGCAAAATCTCACCAACTCTACAGGTATGCAACAGACAAGCATTTTAGCAGATAAATAAAGCATATGTGTAAATGAAATGCCATTAGAAGAGACCAAATGCAAAAAAATGGTTTTTTACATTTGAATCAATTTTATAATCTCAAATTTAATTTGTCTTTAGTTAATTTATCTTGCAGTACAATCTTATATTCTGTCTACTTAAAAGTATAGAACCATACTATGGTATATAGTTATAAAGCCCTAGACATATTCCAATGTCATTGCTGTTCTGTAAACATTTTTTTCACATTTTGAGGCCTGTCATTACCTTTTTAAAGTGATTACTGTTTCCGGAATGCAAAGAAAAAAAAATTAACAAAATTTCATGACCTATATTCTTATCTTTGCGAAAAATCACTAGAAAGTATTTGCAGTCTTTAGTCCCAAATGACTCCCAAACGGTTTGGCTAGTAGCCAAGAAGTAGTTAAAAAGTAGTAGTAGTTAAGAAGGCTAGATAAGAGCCAATAGTGAAGATAGACTTTTTAAAAAATTATCTTCTAACGAATAAAAATGTCTAAACTAAGGAGTGTCAGCAAGGTGCTTATAAAAGATATGCCATTGGTTATTAAAATACTATCCTTATTACAAGAATTTTTCCTTTGTTGTTGTTTAGTCGTGAAGTCGTGTCTGACTCTTCGTGACCCCATGGACCAGAGCACGCCAGGCCCTCCTGTCTTCCACTGTCTCCCGGAGTTTGGTCACATTCATGTTGGTAGCTGATACTGGTGAAACGTTAGGAAGAACAACCTTCAGAACACGACCAAAAAACCCACAACAACCATTAGATCCCAGCCGTGAAAGCCTTCACAAATACATATTTAAGGAGTGATTTTACCAGTTCCACTTCACACACACACACACACACACACACACACACACAATGTGTTCTATGGCAGAGCTGGGGAATTAAACCCAGGAATCTTGGGGCCTACTCCATTACTCTATTCACACTTCTCAGCCGGTACTCAAATGCTTTTCAATACTGAGTCCTGAATGGTAAAGGTAAAGGTTCCCCTTGACAATTTTTGTCCAGTTGTGTTCGACTCTAGGAGGCGGTGCTCATCCCTGTTTCCAAGCCATAGAGGCAGCGTTTTGTCCGAAGACAATCTTCCGTGGTCACATGGCC